>NC_136270.1:27674339-27773538 GCF_964187855.1 Myxine glutinosa | reverse complement strand
CTCCTCCCCTCCCTTCCCCCGCCCGGCAATGCCGGGTACTTCCCATGGCCAGCTGTACGTGGGCTGCTCGAGGGTTGGAAAACCAAGCAATCTTTATGTCTTGGCACCAAGTAAGAAAACCAGAAATGTTGTATACCCAGAGGTTTTGAGAAATTGAAAATTATTGACAAAACGTCATGTAGGAAATGTACTGTGATATTGCTCTAAAATATACATGTTCTTTTCATCATATATTTGTATTATTCTTATTCAACCCGGGCGAAGCCGGGTACCTCAGCTAGTATATATATATACAGACTTGGCATTTAATATGGAATATTTTTTTTGTGGGGGTGAACTTACTTTTCAAGATGTCTTAGAAGCAAAAGTTCATTGGAATTATGTTGAAATTATTCTAGATTTTGTTAATGTGACCTTTAAAAGAAACAAAAACCACATTTGACATTTCTAAACAAATAAATTGATCCTTGAAAGTGATGGAAACTGATATCGAACTCTTCATGGACAGTACTGTGTTAAACTTCTGTACGTTTTCCAGAAGTATCTCTTTATTTTGCACATTAGCCTAATTTTTTTTTAACAAAACAAAAGTTAAATTACGACTGGGATTACGGACAGTAAAATTACAGTTCAGTACTTCGTGTAACCTCCACGAGCATTCAGGAAAGCACGTACACGTTGAGGCATGCTGTTCACGAGATTTGCCAAGGTTTGGACAGGAATCGCTTGCCATGTAGGGACAATAGCCTGCTGCAATTCACGCACAGAGCTCGGCTGCTGGTCCAAGTGGTCGATTTGACGCGGGGACATGGCAGGCCACTCCATATGCTCCACACCACGGTCAGCAAGAAAGTGTTGGATCATGCGAGCACGATGAGGCCGTGCATTGTCATCTTGGAAGACAGTTTCCTCGAAAGGCTGCACGAGCAAATGGAAGCAATGATTCTTCCAGAATGGCCCTGTACTTGAACTGGTTCAGGTTTCCATTCAGAACAACCAGGTCAGTTTTGCCCCCTCCATGAAAAGCAGCCCAAACGGTCACCCCACCACCTCCAGCTTGGACTCTTGGCACTATACAATCTTTGTTGTAGGCTTTATGCACTTGTCTGCGCACTCGGACGCGGCCATCTTGACGATAGACCAGAAATCTAGACTCGTCACTGAAGATCACGTGATTCCAGTGTCCTGGCTGCCATTGACGGTGCTCTCTGGCCCACTGCAATCGGCGCTGGCGGTGTTATCTGGTCAGGCGTGGCTCTCTCAGGGGACGCCTGGCACGATAGCCTGCTTGAACCAGTCGTTGGTTGACTAGCCTTCTGGATACATGCACATTTGTCAGTTGCTGCCACTCAGCCCGAAGCCGATTAACTGACTTGGTACGGCCATTGTGGACTACCCGGTGCAGCTGGCGATCATCCCTCCTTGTGGTTCTGCGGGGACGTCCTGGCCTCGGTATTGGAGTAGGGACACACCTCTGAGCATTTCGTTTCAGGATCTTTGACACCTGACCTTGAGTGATGCCATACTGCCGAGCAATAGCACGCTGTTTCATGCCGTAATTTCGTAAAGCCACCACTCAATGACAAACAGCATTGTCGAGTTGACCGACCATCTCAAGAGGAAGCGGCAATAACTTTTGGAGACGTGCAGCAGTTGTTTTCCACTAATACAGAACGCAACAACCCCTTGTATATCTGACTGTGAAGCCAATCATCAAATGCACCTGTCCGTACATTTTGCCACGCCACCTGTGATATAATCCTGTTGTTGACTTCTTGCTGCGACAGACAATCAGTGACATGGTTCTTTTAACAAATAAATCACCAAAGTGTAAAAGAAACTCACCAGATTGATATACTGAGTTAAGAAAGTAAACCCAAGTCAAGAAAAAAAAAAAATTCCATATTAAATGCCAAGTCTGTGTGTGTGTGTGTGTGTGTGTGTGTGTGTGTGTGTGTGTGTGTGTGTGTGTGTGTGTGTGTGTGTGTGTGTGTGTGTGTGTGTGTATGTATATATATATATATATGTATGTATGTATATATATATATAGTTTTTGGCCATGTGACTAAATGGTGAAGAAGCACTTAAAATAATTTTGAAATTCTCGGATCCGGATCTCCACTAAAATCTAATGATTTCGTCCTTGACACAAACTCAGCATCTTCACCGAATTTCAGCCGAATCCGTCCATAACTTTTTGTGATATCCTGTTCACAGACAAACAGACTGGGGTGAAAACATAACCTCCATCTACCTTTGGTGGCAGAGGTAATAACTAATGTAACATGTTGGATGGGGTGATGTCATAGATGCTGTTTAAATGGCAGTAAAACCCGGAATTAATTTATTTATGCACCTTTAAATATCCTTAAACCTTTATTAGTCCCCTGCCGGTGTACACCGGAGGGGACTATAGGTTTGCACGCCGTCCCTCCGTCAGTCTGTCAGTCTGTCAGTCCGTCACACAAAGAACAGTTTTCCGGACTTTTTTTCTAAACGCTTAATGCTAATGATTTCAGACTTGGCAGATGGTTTCCTCATGACAAGTTACAGATCAAGTTCGAACTTCACGACGTTTCGATCATTTTTGACAAAGTTATGACACTTTGAACTTTGGGAATTCTGATAATTCTGATGATCCTTAACTCAGTGCCATTTTAAGTTTTAATTTCCTTTAAAAAAGATTTTCTCTGCAATAATAAGACCGATTAGATCAAATTTTCACCGGAGGGGGGACTCGGTCTGTGGAATATTTTAATGGTAATTATGACGTCACAGGTCACGTGGTTCGGCCGCCATATTGTTTTTCGTGAAAACACGGAAACCCCTTTTTATCTATAACGGCTGAATAGATCGAGGCCAAACTTTGGGGGCAGATTCGCATACCCATGACGAACAAAAAAGTCAACGAGCATGATGTCATGCGTCACATAGTTTCAGAGTTATGACGTTTTAAAGCATGAACCTTTAAAACCGAGCCCTTTCCTCATTTTTGATCCAATCGAGGGGAAACTTCACAGATCTGTTCAGCATGTCAGTCTACTAAAATGTTCTTTTGGAATTTGTGATAGGGCACGTGGTTTGACAGATATCGTTAATTAAACGAAAATATTTAAAAAGTGGATATCTCTTGTTTATTCTAGAGTTCTCCTCAAGCCGCACCGTGCGCCCTCAGCCTCGTCTGGTGAACGTCAAAAGCGCGACACAGTGCGCGCTTTCAGGAGGGGCGGAGCCAAGCCGAGCAACATACACATCGATCATTGATCGTAAACCGGAAAATATAATAAATTACTGATATTTAGCGACTCGAAAGGTTCTTTATCAACAACTTATTTTGTCGTGCTTCTGCTGACCTGTTTGCAAGGTGTATAAATCGAAGTCCCGAGTGCGAATCACAGGTGAGCCCGTCCTGAGGTAATTAGCGATTGGGAACGATTCAGAACCTGTGGGTAAATAACCCTTGGTAATTTCCCCAACAGTTTTCCGGACGACAGACTGCCGGTAGGGGACATGTATTGCAGCGCAATACTCAGAATGCTTGTTAAAATAGAATTATGTATTTGAAGACTGTATTTAAAACAACTTGCCTTCATAATACTTCCAAGAACCATGCAATGTATCGATTATGCAGCATCAGAGGGTGTGGCTGGTGTTTTGGGTTTAAGAATATTCTGCCATTATAGGTATGTACCATCATCTCCATGAAGTAGTCTTTGTCATCGCCATCAACAACATCGCCATTGCATTATTGGATCTGGTTTATCATCATTCGAATTAAAGGTAAATTTCATAATCCTTAATATCTCACGAAACTACTTTATTTTATGTTTTTCATGCAAGAAAGTAAGCCTGGTGTTGGCTTAACTGTGCAGTTGTACATTTTGTACAACTGCACCGTACAACACTTTGTACAACTGGCTTAAGATACTAAGGGCTTGAGTTTGAGCCCCTGTCGTGCCGTTAAATAACACCAGGTGGTGCCTCAACCTGTCATCCCTCCGAGGTGGGCAAAATGAGCACCAGCTTACTGGAAACGGGCACTACACCAGCAGCACAGCCACGCTCCCAGCGATGATGCAACCAGCAGCCGCAGGCTGCATCTGAAATAGTAATAATAACTCAAAAAAAAAAAACTTTTAATGTTCTTAATAACTATTTTATACATGAAAAATAAACAACACAAAAATAATGCACAAACATGTTAATTAAGGGGACAAATTTTAAAGTTGAATCCCCTCACCCTATTTTCCCATTAACCCCTAAGTTTGCGGATTTGTGGTTCATGGGGATTTTAAAGAAGGTAACTCCCACGAACGGAAAGCCCTCCTGTATATACTTGAGTACTGTGCGGGGTATCGTGTTCTATGAACTCTCTAGTTTTGGATTGTTTTGTCATGTTTTTCCAAATATACAGTCAATGCCACTTAATAAAAGTCCTTTCTTGTTATTAGTAAATCTCTTTGTTTCGCAACAGTAGCATGCCCAAAACTTGTGCAGGCTGTTAAAACACAGCACCTGACCTTGCAATATCACAACTATAAGATCATGTGTTGTGATTGTAAGTGAGGTTTGGTTGTTGATAAACAAAATAATCTGCATGAGTAAAACCCATTGCCACAACAATGTTGGTAGGTAAGCTATTATCAGGGGTGTCGACTGTATTGGCAGAAATTGTATACTGGGGTACTACTACTACTACTACTTATACTACTACTACTATCACCACAAGAACTGCTTTATTGACCCCAATGATTCCCACCGTGTTGTGGTGTTGGCCGAAGGTTTTTCCCAAATCTTTCACAAACCTGCTGTCACAAATAGGCAGCGATTTGGGCACAAATTTGTAATTTGTTCAGGGTGCCTGTGATAACTCAACTTGCCTACCCTTCATGAAAGAGACTGTACAAATCTTCACATCCACCATGTAATGTGGGTGAGCAGCACACCCAGCTTGATATCCATCCAATGGACGGTGCACTTTGTGATGCAAAGCCCTGCCCACGATGCATCAATCCGATAGTTTGTACTTGGGTCAGGAATAAAATGCAGGCTGGACAGCCACGAGGCAAGTACGCTTGCTCTATGCTGTCCTGTTGGATATGCAATCGTAAATTCAGAGTTATTAAAAAAGAAGTATACACTTTCAAAAATTTATTTTACAAGTACTATTGAACATACGGCGATGTGCTTTATTTATATAGACTGAAGGGAGACATTTAAATGTTATTTTCACATATTACCAGCTCTCTATGACTCCCACGTGTGACGTGGCACACATCGAGTTGATGATCCAGTTCTTCCCACATTTGGAAATGGTGCAAAACACTAACTTTAGGTGAAGCACGTTCATGTTCGATGACGACATGTGCATTTTGAGAGCCCCACACACGGATATTGTGGTGATTGACCTTCTCACTCAAGTGGAAAGTTGCTTCATCAGAGAAAATTAACCTTTCTGCAAACCCTTCACCCTCCAGTCTCTCTTGCATTTCACAGCAGAAATCGTAACGAATGATTTTGTCACTGGCCTTCAGGGCTTGCCGTAACTCCAATTTGTAAGGTTTCATGATTAGGCGCTTCTGCAGTACGCGTCAAACTGTCGTCTGTCGAATGTGTAACTCTCGACTTGCTCTGATGTTGGTTGACTTTTTTGGATTGCATTGGAATGTTTCCCAATTTCACTGCACATTCTCCTCTGAAGTTTGAGGGTGCCTGGTGGTCTTTCTCTTGCACAGATGACCTGTGCCTTCAAACTGTTGAAGATGGACTTTCTAGTTGGCAGGTTATTTTAATTTTGTCGTTGCCCACTTGTGCCTGATATTTGTCTTGGGGAATTGCAGGACACAAAGCTTTCTCCTGTTTGCTTGTCGCCATTTTGATCATGGCCCTCCCCCCACCCTCAGAACAAAAAAACCCAAAGAGTAAAAGAAAACACAAAGATTACAAGAAAGAACAAAAGATTCAAACAAAAAGAGATTAAAACAAAACTTCAAGAGATTTCCTTTCCATCTGTACATGAAACTAATTTAACATCAGTAGTTTTTGTAAAATACATTTTTGAAAGTGTATACTACTTTTTGAATAGCCCTGTATGTGCACTTAAATTAAAATATTTTTATGATCACAAGGTACCTTGTTCGAATCCCACTTTGATTTTGCAGCTTTTGGATTCTCCTTGCTCTGTCGAAGCCTTTCTGATGATACTGAAAAGCACTGACGTCCCTGAAGAGTTGATTGCAGCAAAGGAGCGTGCTTGTGAGGAGCTCCAGCGGTTGCGTTCGCAGGATACGGTCGGTGACGGTAAGTCGATACAATGGCATTTACCACACAAATACCAGTGATACATTTTGAAGGTTTTTTTTTTTTTTTCGGCAAAATCCCACAGTGTGAATAAAGAGAATGTTACACTTTTTGTGGTTGTTCATTTGGTGTTTTCCATTCATCCATGCTTGGTTTGACCCACTGTGCACCTTTTCTAGGTTATGTTTTGAGGGACCACCATAAGTGTCTTGTTGACTGTCTTTGTAAATTGTGCACAGCAATTCAGCAGTCCTTATTTACTAGCATTGCTGTCGTCACACCATACTTGCAGAGTAGGCCATTGTGTGCTGGTACCTTATCCACATTTTGCGTCTTTGTCTATGGGGGCACTGCATCGCCAACATGCTGGTGCCTCAGTAATGATCTCCTAACCTCGGAATTCCTCGGCAAATCTCAGTCAATTAGATATTAGATGACTATAGAGATCTGAAGAAGGCTTGATGCATGCAGGGTCGACTTTTGTTTTGAGTATAACTTAACTGTTTTGACAATAGTTTTTCAGTATGTACTTCTGTCACTATAACACTATCTGTTTACATTCTAAATTTATTTTTCTGAAAATTTCTCCCTTTTTTCTGGTCGCAATGGTTGTTTTTACTGACCGAACAAAAATCTAATCGGATATTTTCGTTATGGAAATTTTAACACAAGACTGGTCATATGATCTCATGCTTGTAATGTAATGCAGTATTTTAACTAGAACGGCACTCGGTGAAGAGCATACCTCCGCCAGGCTGAACAGTTATGTTTTGTATCCACTGAGAGGTTGGATCTGGATTCAGACCTGAAACAAAGTCTAATCGCTTTTTCTTCATATCTAACCAATACATCCACCATGTTTTGTCATATTTTGTCCACAACTTTTGGAAATATCATGCTATATATCATTTTTGGCCCTATCACTCAATAGAGAAGAATCGCTTGGAAAATTAAAAAAATACTCGTATCCGGATCCAGATTTTGATCTTCGCCAAAATCGAATCAATTCGTTCTTGTCACGCCCAACCTGTCCAACAAATTTCCTCGATTCTGTCCATAACTTTTTGAGATATTGTGTTATATATCGGTTTTAGCCCTAACACTCAATGATGAAGAATCACTTCAAAAAATTATTATCCAGATTCAAATCTTCACCAAAAGTGAATCAATTCTGCCTTGTCACACACCCAACCTGTCCAAGTTTTGGCCAAATCTGTCCACAACTTTTTGAGATATTGTGCTATATATCGTTCTTTGCCCTATCTCTCAATGGTGAAGAATCGCTTCAAAATTTCTCAGATCCAGATCCAGATCTTCACCAAAATCTAATCTTTTTGTCATCGTCACAAGCGTCATAAGCCTGGTGTTGGCTTAGCGGTTAAGGTGCCGGCTTGGGATCCTAGGATCCTGGGTTCGAATCCCAGTCGATCGCTAAATTAACACCAGGGGGGTTGACTCAGCCTGTCATCCTTCCGAGGTCGGCAAATTGAGTACCAGCTTGCTGGGATGAATGATCCCGGTGTGTACCCCGGTTTAGAATAGGTACACCGTATCCCTACGCATCGTAAGAGGCGACCAAGGGTTGGCGTCAGGAAGGGCATCTGGCCATATAAACATTGCCTCAAACAGGGAACCATGATTGTCATGGGGCCCGCAAGGCTAACCCCCGCTCCAGCGGGGAAAATGGCCTTAAAACGATCATTCATTCATTCATATTCCCTCTCCCCACCCCGCCAAAGCAAGTTTGCCATGGATATATCAAATTGTCCATTTCATTAAGATTCAAATTGGCCTTAAGATTACAATTGATCTTGATCAAAGCTCGGGTCAATCATTTGAAAATTGATTATTTTTCAGATGAAAATTGATTTGTCCTTTGACCGTGTGCCCTCAAAAATAGTTGCTTTCCCTATTCAGTGATGCAATATGAAATTGCTCTTTAATTAATTAATTAATTAATTTTCAGGTCCATCAGATGAAAATTGACGATTTTTCAGATGAAAATTGATTATTTTAGGAGTTTGACCTTGAGTTGACCTTTGACCCTTTTACCCTTTGACCTTAAAATAGTTGGTTTCCCAATTCAGTGACTCGATGTACAAATCTTATTCATCTTTCAAGTCAATCTGATGAAAAGATGTAACTTCAGAAATTTGACCTCAAGATGACCTTTTTTTTTCTTTCTTTTTTCTATACTGAATCGAGGCTCGTGAAAGAGCTGACAACCGCGAGGGAAAGACAAAGACAGTACATGGGGACCGCGAGGGAAAGACAGTACATGGGGACCGCGAGGGAAAGACAAAAACAGCACATGGGGACCGCGAGGGAAAGACAAAGACAGCACATAGGGACCGCGAGGGAAAGACAAAGACAGTACATGGGGACCGCGAGGGAAAGACAAAAACAGCACATGGGGACCGCGAGGGAAAGACAGTACATGGGGACCGCGAGGGAAAGACAAAAACAGCACATGGGGACCGCGAGGGAAAGACAAAGACAGTACATGGGGACCGCGAGGGAAAGACAGTACATGGGGACCGCGAGGGAAAGACAGGACCTTTGACCTTAGATTTCAAAATCAATTGGCTTCTCACTTGTGACTACCTCTACAACTTGCTTAAGATTCATGACGATCAGTTTAGAATTGTGACCTGTAGGTGATTGACAAACAAACAAACAGAATAACAAAGTCGACCGACCAATATACTTGAAACTTTTTCAATTTTGCAAGTAACAAACAGAAAAACAGACAGCAGTGAAAATATAACCTCCATCCACCTTCAGTGACGGAGGTAAAAACACTTTCCTTTATAATTTATTTTTTATTGCGTTTTATTTTCTAGCAAGTTTAACTGGCACACTGATGCACGCGCACATATATACAGGTAAGCTAACCCCATTAAAGGAACTCAACATTGTGAGCTTGGCAGTGGCATTGCTCACAAAAGAAAAAAACAACAAGAAAAAAACCATGCAAAAAGAGGTATTGTTTTACGGGTTCAAAAAAACACCGCTTGGTATTGTTACGGGTTCGACGGCCGGGTGGCGAGTGGCCTCTTGGACCCACTTCCCGAAAATTTGACCGTGAAGTTGTGCTGCAGATAACTCCACGGCACGACGGGTTGCTAAGCAACAACAGAAGCCATTTGAGATGATCAATTTAGGTGGGGTCCTCACATCCAATTCCCGTGTTCCTTCCCGGCAAATGAATCCCCCGAGATAGGGAACCGTGCTTGCGATGCCCCACGACTGTAAATCGAGAACGGCTGAGCGATATTGTAAGCGAGACGTTGGCTAATCACTGACCATAACAAAACTGTGGGGCAGAACTCCCATCCATTATTTACATACTCTGTCTAACCACAATGGATGATCGGGCAGTTTGGAAAGTTTTTTTTTGTTTTTTTTTGTATACAAGATCGAGGCTCGTGAAAGAGCTAACATTAATCACACAAAAAGACAAACCGACACATAAAACACAAAATAAGGGAAGCGGTAGACAAGATGGGGAGAGAGGGCGAAGGACGCAAACACAACATTTGAGAGCAGGGACATCGAGAAAACTGTGGGAGGGAGAGGGCTTGGGGGGAGGTGGGAGAGGTATAAAACATATGGACACTGCAAGGACTTCAAGGAAAGAAGTTGGAATTTCGGTAAAGTGTATCTGGGGTGAATTAGCGGGGGTAGAAGAGATCAAGGTTTTGGATGGGGGAAGATAAGAGATGGTGCAATCTTTAGTGCCATTTGAACTGCAATCGCTTTCGCTGCAATCTTCAGTGCCATTTGAACAGCTGTTTTAAAGACCTGGAGGGAGGAGTGGGTTTGGAGGGAGTGGGGGAGTTTGTTCCAGAGGTGGGGAAAAAGGGGAATAAAAGAGTGAAGGTGAGCAGAGAGCCTAGATTTTGGCAGTTTAACCATAAGAGGGTTGCTGGCAGATCTTGTGCGACCTGTAGGAACATTTGGGGGACAGAGCACAGAGAGAGCTGGGGGAGCAAGGCCAGGAGAGGAATCGGTAGAAGACAGAAAGACCACCAACCTGCCTGCGGTAAGTGAGTGAAAGGCCTTCGGAGTTACCTTAATCGCAGGAGATTCCAATGATTCTGAAAGCTTTGGTTTCAACAGCGTGAAGCCGAGCTAGGTGTGAGGCAGGAGCACCGGCCCAGAGGGGGGAACAGTATTCCATTGAGCTGCGGATGAAAGCATTGTATGTGGTGAGGAGCTCAGGTGTGCCAAGGAAGGACTTCGCACGACGGAGGATGCCCAGTCGGCGACTGGCTTTGGAGGCCAGCTTGGAAATGTGGTTTTCCCAAGAAAGATCATGGCAGATAGTGAGACCCAAAAGCTTGAGCGACAGAACTTCTTGGAGAGGATTGTTGAGAAAGTAGATAGGAGGGTTTACCTGTCGATCTTTTCGGAGAGACATCGTAAGAGTGTGAGATTTGTCAGGATTGAAAGACATGTTCCACTTGTTTGCCCAGTCTGTGGTTTTATCCAGGTCTGCAGAGAGTGAGGAGGCTGCAGACTGCCTTTCTGAGGGATGAGGAATGGAGCGGCAGAGAGTGGAGTCATCAGCAAAGTGATAGAGAGGATTTTTCAGAGAGTCGGAGAGATCATTGATGAAGACCAGAAGTTTAGAAATAACTCGCGAAGGACACATATTTTCAGGCAAAACAGTTATTTACAGAACATTACCTTTAAACACACCATTACCCTTAGTCAGTCACCTTAACATGATCCCACAGACATAGTTGTGGCCAAAAATATTGGCACCCTTGCACTTTTTTCAAACAACTCATAATTTTCTCAAAAATAAGTTGAAATTGACAAAATTATTTGGTCTCCACAATTCATTCATTCACTGTTAATATTACAGAACCTTTGTGTTTTTTATTTTATCTCACAACTTGATATGTCCTTTAAAATCAGAAAATAAAAACAAATGGCATTTACAAAATTATTGACACCCTTGACTTAATATTTGGTAGCACAGTCTTTGGACAAAATAACTGCAGTCAAGCGCTTCCTATGTCCATGAATGAGCGTCCTACACCCCGCCACTGGCAGTGTGGCCCACTATTCTTGTGCAAACTGCTCCAGTTCTCCCAGATTTGAAGGGTGCTGTCGGGGAAGTGGTGGGTGAGACTCAAGACGCCAATGGTCGGAAACAGGTTTTACAAAAGGTCTGGTTTATTAACTGGTTATTCACTTCATTCCATTACCAAATAATACCGTTTAACTCAATGGACCAGGTTAACTCTATTCGCATGGTCCTTCTCGTTCGGCCGGTGTTCCTCCGCCATTCCCGTCGGGCAGAGGTTCTGATGATGAGTGCTCGTTCGTTCCGTCGGGCAGGGGTTATCGTGGCAAGTCCCCCTTTGGCTCAAAGTCCCTTCCTTATATCGGCACACTTCAGTTAATCCTCTGTCCGCTGAAATCGTAATCCCTTCTCCGCTGACGTTACTGGTCGCCTCCCTGGCACCAGCTAGCTCCCCTCCTGCTGCGAGTTCCATTTACCAAACAATAGGGGGGTGCTCCAGCCTGGGGCTGTGACCAGGTGTTTCAAGAGATTACCATGTTCGTGCACATTCTTGGCATTCATTTACGAAATCGTCTATCTGCTTCGTTACCAGTCTTAATCAATGAGTTACCAGTGCCAATCAATAAGTTACACTGAGTTACACTTCCACAGTGCCTTCTCCCAACTGCTGTTTTCAGATCTCCCCACAGGTGTTCATTGGGATTTAGATCTGGACTCATTGCTGGCCACTTCAAAACAGTCCAGTGTTTTGTCTTGAACCATTGTTGCGGGCTTTTTTGAAGTGTGTTTGGGGTCATTGTCCTACTGCAAGACCCATGACCTTTGACGGAGACCCAGATTTCTGACACTGAGTTGAACATTGAGCTCCAAAATGCCTTTGTAATCTCCTGATTTCATGATGACATGCACACATTCAAGGCACCCAGTGCCAGAGGCAGCACAGCAACCCCAAAACATCACTGAACCTGCTCCATGTTTGACTGTAGGGAGGGTGGTCTTTTCTTTGAAGGCTTCATTTTGTTTTCTGTAAACACAGAGATGATGTGCTTTACCAAAAAGCTCAAATTTGGTCTCACCTGTCCACAGGACATTCTCCCAGAAGGATTTTGGCTTGTTCAGGTGTGTTTTGGCAAGCTCCATTCAGGCTTTCTTATGTCTCTCTCTCAGCAGTGGGGTCCTCCTGAGGCTCCTCCCATAGATCCCCTTTTCATTAAGTTTGTGACTGATGGTGCGAGTTGAAACTGTCGTATCTTGTGTCTGGAGGTCAGCTTGAGTCTGTTTGGCAGTTGATCGAGGTGCTTTGTCCACCATTCGAACAATCGTTCGCTGCAATCTTCGATCAAGTTTTCTCTTCCGGCGACGTCCAGGGAGATTGGCTTCAGTGCCATGGGCCTTAAACTTCCTGATAACATTGCGTATGGTGGACACAGGAACATCAAGGTCTCTGGAGATGGACTTCTAGCCTAGAGATTGTCTATGTTTGCTTACAATCTTGTGTCTGACCTCAGACAATTCTCTGGTTTTCTTTCTTTTCTCCATGCTCTTTGCGGAACACACAGTGACACAAAACAGCAGAATGACTCCTTTTCTCTTTTCAAACTGGTTGAATGATTGATTTTTTTATATTGCAGGCACCTGCAACTCACCACAGGCGAGTTCAATTCCAAAGTAAAGGAGAATCACCTGCTTGAAATCTAATTATTTCTAACAATTTCTAAAAGGTGCCAATAATATTGTCCGGGCAATTTTAGGATTTTGGTGTGGGATAACCTAAGATTTCGTAATTTTTTCAGCTTTTTTTGTTTTGTTCCACTGCAATCCAAAGAAATACATATGTGGATGCCAAAATATATTTTTAATTTCAACAATTTCCTGGAAGAAATGGTGCGTTATTTGAAAGAAGTGCAAGGGTGCCAATATTTTTGGCCACGACTGTAGGTGCCTCAGTCACTCTGGGAAACAAGACAAGCAAAAGAGATAAAGAAAATCAGGGTTTGTTGGTGACCCTTCGCTCCACCTGATGTAAGCCTGAAACAGAGAAGAAATACAAAAGTGTTTGAATCTTGCTACACAAACAGAACGCATTTCCCTGACGACTGATACGAGGGGAGAGGTAATACAACAAAATAAAATACTTGAGATTTGTCTGAACTCCAGGGTTGCATTATGTGTTGGACGCAACTCCCCGGGATCTTCCCAAACCACAACAGTATAATCTGTGAACTGTGAACACGGTGAAAGTATTCTCTTAACTCCACTGTCCAAATCATTGATGGGTCTGATTAAAATGATTAGTTTGAAAGACTATAAAGTTTAAATGCTTTTGAAGTAAAATTTCAAGATGAAAAGGCTTTAAAAACAAAAAAGCCACACTCTAAAGACACCTTGGTGGCATAGATCCATCCTCAGTTCAAGTTGTGCAACCCTAAAGCCATACCTGTATCTCTCCTTCTTTCTGTGGCTAAGAATGTTACGAGTTACTGCTGAGTTTCCGGGAGCAAGACACACTCCCTCAAATCTCTGCAGGAGCCTGACATCCTCTTTCATGCACAGAAAGCATGTGTTTAGGCCAAATAACCACTCCACCTCCTGGTGAATCCACACAGGTGTCTTGGCTTTGGCTATTTTGGATTGCACAGGTCAGCTTTTTGTGTGCATGTTGGCTATTCTAACGCTTACATGTTTTATTTTTAGATTATTTATGCATTAAAAGGAAATATTTTTATTTGCAGATGTAGTTGTAAAAAGCCAAATAAGCAGTCTGCAATTCCTTAAGAAGCTTTGTGAAACACGGGTGCAACGCTTGAAAAGTGGAAAGGTAAGATACTGCTCCTTGTTTCACCACCTGGAGATTAACCAGTGGGAAACGTGGGTGGTTTGCTGATTTTGTCTTGACTTTGAACCACCACTTGCAATTCTTAACTTGCATGGCTATTAGAAAAATGTACATTGCAAAAAATGAATTATGTGACACTTTCTTGTGGAACTTTGTGATGATGTGATTTTTTTTTCTATCTTTTGAAAATTGTGAATGTAAGCGAAGGATGCATGTTGTCTATAAACGATGCAGAGTACCGTTTGTGTACTCTGAATCTTACAAAAACCCTCCACATTCCCCACTGTCACATGATTTACACAGTTTGTTGTGTTTTTTTTTTTTTTTTTTTTTTTTTTGTATACAAGGTCGAGGCTCGTGAAAGACCTAACAGTAATCACACAAAAAGTCAAACCGACACATGAAACATATAATAAGGGGAGCGGTAGACAAGATTGGGAGAGAGGGGGAAGTACACAAACACAACATTTGAGAGCAGGGACATCGAGAGATCTGTTGGAGGGAGAGGGCTTGGGGGGAGGTGGGAGAGGTATAAAACACATGGACACTGCAAGGACTTCCAGGAAAGAAGTTGGAATTTCAAAAAAGTGGTTCTGGGGTGAATTAGCAGGGGTAGAAAAGATCAAGGCTTTGGATGGGAGAAGATAAGAGATGGTGGTGAACAGCTGTTTTAAAGACCTGGAGGGAGGAGTGGGATTGAAGAGAGTGTGGGAGTTTGTTCCAGAGGCGGGAGAAAAGAGGAATGAAATTTATAAATTTATTAAATAAAATTTGCAATTTGCCATCCTTCATACATACCTTAGACTGCACATCTCACCTATTCATATATTCACCTCCCCTCACCTCTTAACCCCTCCACCACCACTGCTCATAAGTTCACTCCATCTTCAACCATTACTTCACCTTGCGCTCTCCCCACAATGTTGATGTCCACTTCATATATATGTACATGTGTGTTACCTCATGGTGGCTTTTATTTATTTATTTACTTCTCCATTACAGGCTCCGGAAGCTTCATGTCTCCCTCCAAATCCAGATAAGCTGTGTGTGATTGCACTAGATGACATCTTGGGCAACAACGTGGCCTTGCAATGTTTTATCGGTAAGGTTGAGTGATCCAGGCGGCAGACATATAGGTTGTCCTGTCCATGGAGTAGAAACAAACGAAACCCATTAGAATTACCCTTTAGGACTGCTTAGCATTACCCTTTAGAATCACCCTTTAGAACCCACTAGAATTACCATTTAAAACCATTTGGAATTACCCTTTAGAACCCTTTAGAATTACCCTTTATAACCCTTTAGAATTACCCTTTAGAACCCTTCAGAATTACCCTTTAGAACACTCTGGAATTACACTTTGGAACCCTTTATAATTAAACATGGTGGGTTAGAAAGGTTCTTCTTCATTTTTTTGACGGAAGAAATGACAAAGCCAAATATTAAAGTGGCTTCACCGCTTAAAAAAAGACATATTTAACAAGGTTTCATATGCATGAGATTAAAAGTCTATCAGTGAAAATGCTAATTTCCTGCACAATGTTCGGGCCAATTTCCTGTCTCCATGGGCCTGCAGATTACATGCAGACTGTTGGAGGCCAGCCTCTGCTGTTCTTCTGGCTTATCGTTGAAGGTTATCGAGTAACTGCGGAACAACAGCTCCAGGCGCTAAGTTTGCGTTGTTCAACAGGGTCTCCCCAGGGCCCAACCAGCCAGAGTCTTAGCTCGATGCTCAGAGCTGCTGCTCAGGGTGTCTTTGATCAATACCTCTCAGACAAGGTACAATTAAAAAGCCACCACGTGTCTGTTCACCTGGACTTTAATGATTGTGGCATGTTCATATCGGCAGGACATTTTTTCTACTTTTAAAGTAATGTAGTATGAGCTATGAAGGTACTTATTTTTGCATTATTGTCATAGTTTTTACATATTGTAGTGTTTTAACATGCTCTACTCTATTTTATAATTCATGTACTGTGTTGTTCCCTGAGATTTTTCAAAAGCTTTTGCATTTTTATCTCTCCCCAAAAAGGATGCAACCATGACAATTTTCCTCATTCAATTTCGTTGGTAGATGTTTTATTTTGCATCCTTTTTTTGTCGACTTGAGGTGTGGTATTATGGGATTGCTCGTGGGTTTAAAATATCACGAGGTGTTGAAAATATTCTTGTTTTTACCGACGACGTGTCGCAGGTCTACAAGAGCTCCGCGTGGTTGTTGTTGTGGCTTCTGTTCGGGGTCGATTTTTGAAATGTTCACCCATTGGTCGGACAGCTTCAGGACCCCACCCACATTTGTGGCTTGACTCCACCCACCCAGACGAAACAATATGGCCACCGTCCTTTGTTTTCTGGTGGGCCTATGACTGATATCAGGCCTGTGGGCTTCTGCTGGTTATACATTGCCCGGGTTTATTGCGTCAGATTTCCGTTTGCTTTGTTTGGGTTGAGTGTTACCCTGATAAGGACCCCTTAAAAAGAAAGCAGCTCATCGCTGCTTCCTCTCCGGAGGAACTTCTGCTCCACGCTGCAGAGGTCCAACAAGAAACTCGTGTCCACGGATGTTCCCTCTCCAGGGTGGAATGGTTTATAAAATTGAGAATATAATTATCCTTTCAGTATTGGCTGCAGTACAATCTTAATGGGAAGTAGGAAGCGGTAGCTCTGCTGATGCCTAATAGCTGGAGCCCATATAACTGTTGAGCGAGAAAAGCCTTTTTAAATTCTTACTCGCTTACTCACAATTAAGACTCTGGTGTTGGCTTAGCGGTTAGGGTGCCGGCCTGGGATCGTAGGATCCTGGGTTTGAATCCCGGTCGATCGCTGAATTAACACCAGTGGGGTTGACTCAGCCTGTCATCCTTCTGAGGTCGCCAAATTGAGTACCAGTTCACTGGTAATTCCCTGTGTGTCGCAAGAGGCATCTTCACAGGGTTGGCGGCAGGAAGGGAATCCGGCAATAAAACATTGCTTCAAAAAGGGGACCACTATGCCTGAAAAAGGCCAAACCCTGCTCTGTGGGGAAAAAATGGCCTCTAAAGGTGGTTCTTACTCGCTAACCCCAGAACTGTTTTGTGAAGTATGTATATATTGTTGCGGGGTTTACCACGTGGAGGCTTCTTGGACTCCTCCCGAAGCCTGACCCCGATGCCCCCAGCCACGGATAAGTCCGCAGTGCAGTGGGCTGCTAGTCAACTACAAACGCCGATTGATACTGCCAAACCTGGCAGCAGAGTCCTCGCTCTTCTATGGAGTGCATTACCTTTCCGGTGGTTTGGCGATGTCAATTGGGGCACGTACCCTCGGTGCGTATTGTCTACCTGATCAGGTACAGTCGAGTGTAACCTTGAAGGACATACCAGCTAAATTACATAGCTATTCGGTCGGACAGAACTTCCTGGCTATCTGGACGATTGCACATTTAATCGAGTCATTAGGAAATGAGATGAAATGGGCAGGATGGAAACAAACCATTTACCAACAACCAACAACAACTGCTCCAGCATTTTCCCTGCTAGAGCAGGGGTTAGCCTCGCGGGCCCCATGACAGTCTTCTCCATTTTTCCCTATTTTCTACATCTCCCCTTGTTGACCCTCTTGCCCGCATTTCTTCTTCCATCACCTCTATCCACCACCTTCTGCCACTCCATGAACTTCTTCCTCTTCTCGTCAATCCTCTTTCCAACTTCATCATCCCACCACCATGTTTCCGAGTGCCTCGGTGGTCCTTTTGTCCATCCACATACCTCACGAACAGCTCCCAACAGACTATCTTTCATTGACATCCAACCACCTTCAAGCTCAACCACATCATCCTCTACCATACTCAGCCTCTCTTTTAATGCCTCCCTCACTGTCACCTCTTTCAACCTCCACACCTTCATTCTCGGTTGGTACTTCACCCACCATGCTCTCCTCGCACCTTTCACTCTTATGTCGCAGACAACCAAGTGGTGCTGTGAAACAGCCTCCGCCCCCGGGATCACCTTTGTGTCCCGGAGGTGCCCCCTATCTCACCTACATACCATCAGGTAATCAACGGTTGCCATCGACCCACCAGACGTGGATGAAACAAGGTTATTATCCGCTTTCTGGAACTTAGTATTACAAATCAACAAACCAGCTCCATCAGCAAACTCCAAAATCCTCTCACCTTCTCCATTCCTCACACCATATCCATAACCCCCCATGAACTCCCTCAAAAGCGTCTATACACCTTCCCACATGTCCATTTAGGTCTCCTCCGAACACAACAACTTCTTCATCTTTCACGTTTTCCATCAGCTTCGCTGTTGCACACCAGAACTTGTCCTTCTCTTCATCGCTCCGACCCTCATGCGGAGCATATCCCGAGATGACGTTCACCAAGAGCTTTCCAATCATCATTTTCACCATCAACCTTTCACTCACTTTAGTCACACTCACCACACTGTCTACAAACGCCTCAGAAAACAGGACACCAACACCATGCATGCCTTCCGGGCACCCTTGCCACACAAAGTTGTATTTCTGTCCCTGTCTACCCTTCACCATTCTCACACACTTCCCTTCCATCTCATCTCCTGCACACAACATATGTCCACTCTTCTTCTGACCAATACTTCCACCACTTCTGCTGATCTCCCTGTCATTGTCCCTACATTCCCTGTCCCAAACCTCAGTAACCGATCTCCACGTCGGGCATCGGACGTTTCGTCGTCATAAATGGAGTGATTTCCACCCTTGCTTCGACCGCATTCCCCATCTTGAGTTTTGAAGAGAGTGAGTGGGTTCCCCCACGGGGTACTTCGGGCTGTAGCCTGCCCATATGTAGTTGTAATTGTCATGGTTCCCTTTTTTGAGGCAATGTTTTATGGCCGGCTGCCCTTCCTGACGCCAACAATTTTAGCCGCCTCTTACGACACGCAGCGATGCGGTGTACCTATTCTAAACCGGGGTACACACCAGTACACAAACAAACCATTTCCCAAAAGCAAATATTTACAATGAGATACCATCAAATAGACACATTTATACAAACCTAATAATCAATTAAAGAAAAGAGTCAAAAAGTTATTACTGTTAGCACCTGTCTTAACACCTACTTAGAGTCCGGGAGCCCAGGGGGGTCAGCCTAGCTGGAAAGTTAACCAATTTGCATGTATATAGCAATGGCCCTTGTGCATGTCCATGTAAGGAAATGGACGTCTGCCAGGCACATTCTGGTGGGTGTGGTTAGAAGGGCCATTAGAAAGGGACCTCAAAATTGAGCTAGATCAGCTCTGCAAGTTAACCTGATGAAACCTACTGGAAAATGTTCGGCGTAGTCCCGGGTATCATGAATGACCACTGCCAGACATTTTCAGTGGTGGGGTGTACCTGCCAGACTTACATAACCGGTACTCCAAAATTGAGCTCGATCAGCTCACGAGTTAACCTGGTGAAACCTACTGGAAAATGTTCGGCATAGTCCCAGATATCATGAATGCTCTGCAAAACACGCAAAACACGCTCTGCAAAACAAATCCAAGCAAAACACGAATGACCACTGCCAGACATTTTCAGTGGTGGGTTGTGCCTGCCAGATGCCCCCAAATGCCCCCACTCCCAAAATTTAGCTAGATCAGCTCTGTAAGTTAACCTGATGAAACCTACTGGAAAATGTTCGGCGTAGTCCCGGGTATCATGAATGACCACTGCCAGACATTTTCAGTGGTGGGTTGTGCCTGCCAGACTTACATAACTGGTACTCCAAATTTGAGCTCGATCAGCTCGTGAGTTAACCCGGCGAAACCTACTGGAAAATGTTTGGCATAGTCCCAGATATCATGAATGACCACTGCCAGACATTTTCAGTGGTGGGGTGCGCCCGCCAGACACCCCGAATTCCACCACCCCAAAATTGAGCTCGATCAGCTTGTGAGTTAACCTGATGAGAATAAAATACAATGGAATAACAGCAACATAACTTTTGAAAATCAGATGTTTTATTTCAAGTCATGGGAAAAGCAGGGATTAGTAAGGTATAACACGTCATTTGTCGTGGGTATTGTAAAGACGCTGACGTTATCTGTTAAATGTAATCGTTGCTGAAACTATTATTTCCCTTTAAGTTTGTAAAATTAAAGAAAGCGTTTCCGATATTATGGTTGGATAAATTGCGTACTGCTGAAACAGGTATGGATTAATCAGGGTAACAGTTTATGGAAATGTCAACTGGAAATGCTATCAATGTTTTAAACATGAAAACAAAACACTTCTACTCATTGATTGTAGAGAAAAAAAAAAGATAGAACCTGATGTATTTAATTTTTGGCGACAACGATGAGCTGTGGTACTAAAACACAACGATGAGCGTTGGTACTTAAACGCATGCCAGAGCTCTTTTGCACGAGTTGAAATCTGAATTGATCTTTTATTTGAACAGTAAACCAAACGAAAGAAATGACAGAAGCCAGGTAGAAAGATTGTTTGACATGCTGCGGTGCAGAGTTTGATTTCATTTGTCTGTACATTTATGTTTTGTAATGTGATTATCATATTGTTACCGATCGCGGTTTTAGATGTTATGATGGGCCGAGCGGATGGTCCAACCGCGACCGAACAGTTACTCCCCGATTAGAACCCGATTCCACCCGACGTTGACCAGATCGCACCGCAGATATTCAATCGGGAAACCTCTAAAGCGACCGAAAGAGAAGGAAAAGAGAAGAAGACAGAGTACGGAGGAAGAACAGATTTATTATACACACACAAGCAAAAAGGAAGAGCGACCAAAATTATTTACAAGCAATGGATGGAGAAAGCAGTCACACAGTGCATCGTTAGCTTATTCTATTCAATTTACTTAACCCCAAGACAACGAGTAGGACAGACGACGTTCACACTTACACGGGGGATATTGCAGGCAGGTAGGGCTTGAGGTGGATTGCTGGAGAGGGAGGCAGGGTCGGAGGCAGCAGCTCTCAATTCCTTGCGGTTTTTGGCGGGAAAACCCTTCGTCGCGTATCCGCTGCCGATGCTGTAGACGTCACGCGCTGGCTCGGGCACACCTGCTCCTTTCCTTCTGGTGGAGCCGTCTCCCTCCTTTCAGCGCGTCTCTCCAAAGCTGGTTTCCTTTCCGAGTACCTCTCCTCTTTGGCTTGGAGCGTTTCGCATCTCACCGCTCCTCTTGGTGTCGCCTCTTCGCTCATCTCCCAGGTCATCTATTGAAGCAGTCCCTTCCCGTCGCTTTTATTACTCCGGGCGGAATCAAGCCGCCGGCTGCGAGGGCACGCCTACCGGGTCGCTAACCGCGGTGCTGGTTGGCCAAGTGGGGTTGGCTCACTCCTCCCCTCTATGACGAGGTGGAGACACGCCTTTCTTCTCCGAGATTAGCACATGGGCAATGGCGGCTTGCGGGATTGAACACCACTCGCACCGCTTTTGAAAGGAACTTTGGAGAGCGGAGATGATTGGGGAAATTGGAAGGGCCTACGCTTATTTCGTTTGATACAATGCAGAGTCAATCTAGTGGGAAACACATATTTAGCCTACATGGAATAAGGAAATACACTATTTAAAAAGATATATCGTGGCCTGCGTGTAAGTTTCATGGAATTAACTAGGAGGACGGCTGCGACCATTATTTACATTACGAGGGTGTTACACATAACAAAACTACACTTTTTACATTCGTTACACTTCCTCCAAAATTGTTACACCTCTCAAAAACCGTTACACTTCTCAAATTCGTTACACTTCTCAAAACCGTTACAATATGATGAAACGATAAAGTCCCTCAAATGAGGCAAAGAAAAAAAAAAGAAAAAAAGAATGGCCACTGGACATTTTCTGTGGTGGAGTATGCCTACCACAAACCCAGAACCCCCCCTCCCCAACTCCAAAATACAGAACTAGATCTGAGCTAATGAGTTTCCAATCCCGATGAAAGTGACTGAAAAATGTTCAGCATAATACGGTACTGTATAGCCCATATGAATGACCACAAGCAGATGTCAGCCATTCATTCAAACAAATTTCAAATTCTCTTGAGTGGTCTCCTATCAGTAATCCCCGTCTTCCTTCTCTGATTCTGAGTCTTCACTCCATGCTTTGCCATCTGAATCTCTCAATAATCCATCAATACTTTCTACTTCCAAATCGGACTCGCTGTCACCTATGACCTCCATGTCCTCTGCGTTGTTTCTGCCATTCGCAAACAAACTGCCTGGTATGGCTGGCCCTTCAAACCAGGTTGGCTTCAGGATGTTGTCATTTACAGACCATCCATAATCGGTTGGTGACAAACCGTCCCCAGGAGATGCTGTCACGGCATGTGTCCACAATGCTGTTACATACTGCGTTCGTCTAATCTTCATGTCAAGGGTCCTACAAGAAGGTGGCAGCAGGGCACAGTCGATCCGTTTGATGTTTGCCAGTGGATTCTCCTGAAAGTCAATGAAAGGCATGATTAGAGCTGTTGTGAGGTATTCTGATTTTATAATGATGATCATATTCTCAGTTTCTTGTGCCTTAATTACCTGATCAACTTTGCCAGTCATTTGCTTCAGTTTGTTGTATCGTGCTTCATTGACATCTCAAATCTTGCTTTGTCCGTACATGCGGCAGACAAACTCTGATGCAACATCCGGATCAACACTACCATCCACCTCGCCCATACTGATGAAGAGGTTGACGTAGCAGCCAGTTTTGTCCTTCTCTACGAGATCGAGAGGTTTACTTTTGCCTTTCTTGAAAAATCAAGTACAAATTCCAAATGTAACAATTCAACCACTGCTCCAATGATTTTACTTTAATAGAGACATTTTATTGAAACGCAAATATCTTGTGCCTACCTGTAAACGGCCGAGGTGAAGTCTCATCCAGTGAAGGCATGGTATCCAGGCAATGCTCTGGGAAGTCCAGGTTTGCGCTCTTCAAGTACGTCAGCAATGTTGGTCACGTTGATATACCTCCTGCTGTTTCCCATCCCGCAGTCCATGATGTTGGTCATCGGCCGGACTTCTCTGCATTGCTGTCCAAGGGCACCAATCAGTATCACTAAGACATCGGTGTCGGATGCCCTCACCATGACATTCCCTGCTGTAATATTTGCGATATCGAAAGCAATCAGCGTATCAGCCTCTTCATGGTCGCCCTGGAGGTGTGCTGGGCTGGTTACAGTAATATGTTGGTGCTCCTCGGGGACGTACTGGAAGCATTCGCCACCGTAAGAAGCAAGCAAGGTCTTTCCACCAAAGATATTCGAGTAATGATCTTTACCCCACTCTTTCAAGAGAAACTTGGCGAGTTCATTCTTGAATACTCTATTGGTGAGAAGTTTTTGCCCGCTTCGTCTGATTGTCTGATCTGGCCCGGTTATTACATATACCGAGTCAACTGCACCCTGCAACTTTCTCTCACTGTCCTTTATGGAGTTCTCCACGTACTTGTCGAGACAAACATGTGCTTCACTTGCCCTCCCTGAACATACCACTGACAGCATGGTCCGAGCAATTGATGCATATGATGCTCCCATGTTTTGTTGTGAGAGGACGGAATGGGGAAG
Organism: Myxine glutinosa; assembly: GCF_964187855.1. NCBI lineage: Eukaryota > Metazoa > Chordata > Myxini > Myxiniformes > Myxinidae > Myxine > Myxine glutinosa. The sequence goes on along the minus strand of NC_136270.1, from coordinate 27,749,835 downwards.
AAGTCCTCCGTCATAGACCTGTACATAACTCCTCGGTAACTCGGATTCCATGATTGTTTCCGTCTGGAGGGACTCGAGCTTTTTCAGCAATGCTGATTTTTCGGTTTTCACATGCGCCCCATCACAGTGTGCAAGTGACAGTGGGTACGTGGTAATTGGGTAAGAGAGAACCTTCCGAAGGTCAAATGTTGTCTTCTCTGTAACGATTACGATCATACGTACAAACATATCCCTCAGGCTCTCAGCATTTGTCTTGGCTTTCTGTGAGGCGTGTAGCATAGTTTTGTTCTTCACGTTCTGAGCAGTGAAGTTCTGTACACACGTGCGTTTCACAGGTTCAATAAATCGACTGTTGTTGCTGTCCCATTCATCTTGCAATTTCTCTTTCATCCTGACCCATTTTCAGCGTGTTGAGTAGATATGCATCGGTAGCCTTAGATGCTGCTTGACCGGTTGCAACATTCACCAAGGAAGTTGGAGCATCATCTGTGAACGGATTGCAGAACTCGTCAATTTTTGCACTCGGTGCAGACATCTGACTATTGTCCCTTTTCATTCTTGAGGGACGGCATTGAGCTGTTGCATTTTCCCCCAGGTCAAGTCCGGCGGATGTTCTCAGCTCGGTGACTGCCAGAGCCAGCTGGGTCATAGTCATAGACCACCGGCGCATTGCGTTCTCAGAATTTCGTTTAGCTCAATAGAGGGAGGGGGGGGGGCATTCGGGGGTGTCTGGCAGGCACACCCCAACCCTGAAAATGTCTGGCAGTGGCCATTCATGATACCTTGGACTATGCCAAACTATTTCATGTAGGTTTCACCGGGTTAACTTACAGAGGTGGTCTAGCTCAATTTTGGAGGTGGGGGCATTTGGGGGCATCTGGCGTGCACAACCCACCACTGAAACTGTCTGACAGTGGTCATTCATGATATGTGGGACTATGCCGAACATTTTCCAGTAGGTTTCACCAGGTTAACTTACAGAGGTGGTCTAGCTCAATTTTGGAGGTGGGGGCATTTGGGGGCATCTGGCGTGCACAACCCACTGCTGAAACTGTCTGACAGTGGTCATTCATGATATCTGGGACTATGCCGAACATTTTCCAGTAGGTTTCACCGGGTTAACTCGCGAGCTGATCTGGCTTAATTTTGGAGTACCAGTTATGTAAGTCTGGCAGTTACACCCCACCACTGAAACTGTCTGACAGTGGTCATTCATTATATCTGGGACTATGCCGAACATTTTCCAGTCGGTTTCACCGGGTTAACTTACAGAGCTGATCTAGTTCAATTTTGGAGTTGGGGGCATCTGGCGGGCCCAACCCACCACTGAAACTGTCTGACAGTGGTCATTCATGATATCTGGGACTATGCCGAACATTTTCCAGTAGGTTTCACCGGGTTAACTTACAGAGGTGATCTATCTCAATTTTGGAGGTGGGGGCATTTGGGGACATCTGGCATGCACAACCCTCCACTGAAACTGTCTGACAGTGGTCATTCATGATATCTGGGACTATGCCGAACATTTTCCAGTTGGTTTCACCGGGTTAACTCGTGAGCTGATCTAGCTCCATTTTGGAGTACCGGTTATGTAAGTCTGGCAGGTACACCCCACCACTGAAAATGTCTGACAGTGGTCACTGGTCATTCATGATACCCGGGACTACGCCGAACATTTTCCAGTAGGTTTCATCAGGTTAACTTACAGAGCTGATCTAGCTCAATTTTGGGGTCCCTTTCTAATGGCCCTTCTGACCATACCCACCAGAATGTGCCCGGCAGGCGTCCATTTCCTTACATGGACATACACATGGACCATTGCTAATACATGAAAATTTGTTAACCTTCCAGCTCGGCTGACCTCCCTGGGCTCCTGGTCTATTACTAGTGCCTGTACAATCTTACTTAACAACTATACATGGGACATGGTGCCAGCAAACCATACCGAGGAAGCCAGAAAGAAAGAAGAGAAAATGGTAACCACCTTATCGGGCCCTGAATAGTGGATTTTTGAAGGAAGACCAGGAAGAGTATTGAGGAGAGGAGGAAGAAGAAGACCTTTGCAACGCATATTCCCCTTTTCTCTTAAACCATGGATGAGGGCTATCTATATATCTCCTAATCTCCCTGGATATCTATATCCATATCCTGCATCGTTCTTTCTTCACATCTGTTCTCTTTGATAGTCTCTATTCCTCTATCTGCACCAAGTGTCCTGCCCACTTCAGCCAGCTTCTTACCAACCTTCCTGTCAAAGTCATCTGCATACCAATCTCCTCCCTCAGTTCATCCATCCCCTTTTTTTATCCACCCTCTTGACTCCTGTGGTCATCCTAACCAAATTGTTCTCGTAGACCTGCAACCTCTTTTGCTGCTCTGTTAGTGCCGCTATCTCCAGACTGTATAGGTATGCTGGCATTACACATGACCTCAGGACTTTCCCTTTCAACTTCCTCTATTTTTATATCTGCCATCAGACCCTCCACTTTCCTCCATGCATTTACACCGACTTGTATCCTCCTCTGTACCTTTGCCTCCGAACTACCATCACAAGTCACCATTCCACCTGGGTACACAAATCTATTTCCCTGCCTTGTCTCCTTCCCTCGAACCCAATGTTCATTTTCGCTCTCTCTCTCCTGTCCGACCAACATTACCTCTGTCTTCTCTGGCCTTATCTTCAGTCCATGCTTTTCGAATGCCTCCTTCAGCTTCTCGAGAACTTCCTGCATCTCTTGCTCACTTTCCACAACTATCGCTAGATTGTCTGCATACAGTAACTTCCTGAAAATGCCTTTCATCCTGATCTTCCTGCTGACTAGTTATGTTACTGTTGCGGATATGGGATTTGCATCCATCCATATCCGCTTGTAAATATTCCCCTATTTCCTCAATACTTCCCAACTATCCCCAATCCCCCATTCCCTAGTCCCATTTTCTGTAAACAACACTCTGTAGACCCGACCTCCCCCTATTTCCCCCATTAAATGTCGCACCCAGGTTCACCGCATCTCATGTAAGACAACTATAGGACATCTTGCTAGTTATTCTTAGTCTATGTCAGTTAAGGACTCGTTTCCATTAATTCTGACTCTTCGTTGCACCAGAATGTGATTGTATGGCACCGTTAGGATGTTTAGGACCTCCCAATACCTCCCCGCAGCTCTTCCTCACGGTTCAGCAACAACAACAACAACAACAACAACAGCAGCGGCGGGCGCGGGGAGTGTGCGTCCTCACTCCGGCTTGGTTGGTAGGGGGTGTTGGGAGGGCACCAGGCCTTTCCAACGAGCCGCCATCGAACATGTGCTCGACGGGGTTACCAACCAGGGGCTCCCTGTCAGCTCCTCGTCAAGGGCGGAGCCCGGTAACCCCCGCACCAAATAGAAGCGGCGGACCGGTCCCATCTGGGGCGGAGCCAACCAGCCGAGGGCGTGTCACTCCCCGCTGAGCATGCGCAGGAAGAGGGAGGTGACGTCAGATGCGCGCTGAGCTTGGAGAAAGAAAGACGCCACTTCCGAGCGCTGTGAGGCCTCCCTGCATCTCTTGGACCGTGCTTGATCCTGTCCCAGAGCCAAGGTGCACCTTGTGCTATCGAACTACCTGTCCTTCCCTGCCATCAATCCCTGTGTAAGTCAGCCTTGTTCCGTTTGTCTGTGGTCTGTCGGGGATAAGATAAGACTGTAACTAAGTGCCCATCTCTTCTGTGTCTTTTACCTCACTCTACCTTGTAATCTACCCCTTTTCTCCACCACTAATTATATCCTCCTCCGGAGGTCTTGAGAACTGTACCCCTTGCGTCGTTTCATCTATCCCAGTCGTTGTGTCCTTTCCATCATTGATTTAGCGTAGCGCGATTTGGCCAACGTTCGAGTGGAATCGGGTGAGTTGGGGAAGAATCGGGGGAAGTGTTAGGTCGCGGTGGACCATCCGCTCGGCCCATAATAACATCTAATCCGCGATCCGTAACAATTGGTGTCAGGAAGTGAGATTGGACCCGAAGCGCGCTTCACGCGCTCGAAATTATTAACTGTGAAATTTGTTTTGTTTTAAAATAAAAACCCGAATTTTGAAATCGCGCTATGGCAGATCAAGACGGCTGGGTTCCGGTAGAGGAGAGTGAGGTAGGGTCGATCCAGGGCCAAATGAGGGCTGATAGTGAGCAAATGAGGGCTGATAGTGAGCGATTGGAGGGCCAAATGAGGGCTGATAGTGAGCAAATGAGGGCTGATAGTGAGCGATTGGAGGGCCAAATGAGGGCTGATAGTGAGCGATTGGGGGGCAAAATGGGAGAAATGGGGGAACGGTTAGAACAAAGGATGGGGGCCCAGATCGGAGGGTTAGGGAGTAGAATAGAGGGATTAGACAATAGATAAGGGGAAATACAGGAGGGGTTAACGGGGGTAGAAAACAGAATGGCCGCTCAAGAGAATCAAATGGAAGGGATGAAAAAGGGGTTAGAGGGGTTAGAAAACAGTATGGAAGGCAAATTGAGGGACATGAGGGACCAAGCGGAAAGGGAAGTTAAAAAAAATGGGGCAGCAGATAGAGGGGGTCAGAATGGGGGTAGAAACTAAATTGGATGCTCACAGGGAGGAAATGGAGCAGATGAGGGTGGCATCTGGGCAGGAGATGCAAGTGATGGGAGAAGAGATCAGAAGAGGTGTGAGTGAGGAGGTTGGAGGAGTGCGCGAGGAGGTGAGGCACTGTAAGGAGCGCATGGAGAAGGAGGTGAGAAAGGGGACTGTAAAATTGCAAGGTGGTATAGAGGAGTTGACGCTGGGAGTAGAACAACTGACAGTGGGACAAAAGGAGTTGGGGGACCAGGTAAAGAGGAACACAGCGGTAATAGAGGGTTTAAAATCGACACAGAAGGAGATGAAAAAGGACGTAGGGGTAATTAAAAAAGAGTGTCAGACGGTACATGAGGACCTGACGAGGAAAATGAACAAGGTGGTAGAGGTGATGGAGGTTAAAGAGCGGGAGGTGCGGGAGCATATAGAAAAAAAATAAGGTGGAGTTAGAGGAAGAACTTAAGGGGGTGCACGAGGAGATGAAGGAGGTGAAGCAGAAATTAGAAGAAGTGGAAGAAGGGGTGAGCGAAATTAAGAAGCGACGGAGAGAGGATAAGAAAGAGATAAAGGAGGAAGTAAAAGAATTGGTCCAAAGTCTGTGTTCGGATTGTGATGATGTGCTCATTAACCGGATGAGGGATTCGCAGGTGATGGAGGAGAAGCGAAGAGAAAGAGGACCCAGTGTAAGTGGTGACCAATATGGTCGTGCGTATGATGCGCCAGGTGATTTCATAAGCTTGGGGGTCGAGATAGACCCGGATGTTCATGAGAGGCCAAGAGTGAGGTGTATGGCTGGTCCGGAGGGTATGGAACGAGGGTGCGAGCGAGAGGGTCCGGTGATGGGAGAGGTGCGAGGTGTGAGTGAGCAAGGTTGTGGTGGTATGGAATGGGTAGCGGGTTGCGGAAGTGTGACCCATGCATCGACACCAACAGGGGTAGTTTTTAGAGGGACAGGGGAGGCACGGGAGCCCCTTGGGGGTAATGTACTGTGGGGGCCCGGCCGGTTCGGCCCCGCGCTGACCCCGCAAGGGGCGACGCACGGGGTCCGGCAGGCGGGCAACGACTCACATACGAGGTGGTCCCACAAGGTCCCACTCGCGCCGTATGACTGTGGGTAAGGGTGGCATCCCTGCCACCCTTCCCATGAGTGGGGGCAAATGCGCGATAGATTATGGGGTGTATGGCAGTGAAAACTAGCCCGGGTGGGTTAGGATATTGTGTGTGGGGATCTAGCGAAGATGACATTAGGTAACGTTAAGGTTAGTTAGTGACAAGGATACCTGTAGAGGGGACGCAGGTAGATTAGAGTGGATGATAATGACGAGGGAGCGCAATAGTTTAAAGGGACGACTGGGAAGCGCAAGTTTCAGAGGGGAGTAGTTAGATGAGATGATGCTGTGTGAGAACTGGACAGGTGTGTGGAGCAGTGTATGAGTAGTGAGTGTTGTGGATCAGCGCGAATGCGCTTGGGGGAGAGAAGGGTGCAGGCGGCACCAAGTATGAGAGCACAGGTGTGCAAGTACAGGTGTGTGGAATATATGGAGCAGAGAATGAGTGGTGTGGAGAGAGTTGGAGTAAGTGGTACGGAGTGGTGTGCATGGTGCGAAGGTGTGGATGGGGGAAGAGTGGACCCCTTTTCACGAGTACCCGGGGAGGGTAGTTTAAAGAATAGTTAGAAGGTATAGGTAAATTGTGGTTGGATATTGGCATTTGTGGTGCGGTTGCAGAATGGTATTGTGGATGGGTGCATTGGTGTGGTGAAATTGGCTGGTCGTGTGGCCTGTTAGTATGAGTGTGAATGGTTGGGCACTCCGCCACTGTTAGATGTCGGCCAGGTGAGGCCGCAGGTGGGCTCTGGGAGCCGTTAGTGTCAGTGGGTGCCTGAGGATCCCGGGTGTGGATCGGGCAGCCCGTGCCAGAGAGGGCACTGAGGGGGTGAGAGTGCGAGAGGGCCTTCCCCAGTTAGTTAGGTTAGGGTGAGGAGCAGGTGAGCTCGGTAGGCAACAACAGTGGTGGAGGTGTGCAGGTGGGCGGACCAGCTGGGAGCGTCACACGACCCAGCCACCGAAATTGTGCGGGGGCACCGAGTGATGAATCGGGGGAGTGAGACCCCAACTTGAGAAGCACCACAGTTTGGTCAATGGGAATTGGTTTTTAGAACCCATAGTGTAAGTTGGCCAATGGATTGGCAGGGAAAGACCCCAGGTAATGTAAAGTTGTTAAAGTCATTTAGGAAATAGTTAGGATTGATGAACCTGTCGCACCATACGCAGCCACTTACCTGAGGTGATGATGATGACTCCACACCTGTGTTCCTTTGTTCTGTGTTGCAGAAAAGGAGAATTGCTGTGTGGATTTGTGAGACGCATCACGACGTGGATGAGACATTGGGGTGATTCCATCTCTCCCTCCTTAGGAGGGACTGATGATGAATTGGTGATGGCAAATTTTGATGTTGAGTTGGAAATGGCAAATTTGATTGGTTAGGAGGGAGAGAAGCCGAATTTGGTTGATGGGAGGAACGGGGAAGACAGTAGGGACGTTTGTTGATGTGTAAAGTCGATGTTTATGGGTAGTGTTGTGTTTTGTGGATACAGTAAGGGGTAAGGGAGGGGCAATGTAGGTTACCTGGTGGGGGGGGGGGTCGTACGGTAGGAACGTACCTGTCTCACCTGGTTCCCATGTGCCCCCAGTGTGCATTACCTTGAATTGCGTGCACTTTTGCGCCCTTACCACCTTACTCACTTGTCTTCTTTTGTCTCCCACCTCCGAGGATCTGGCTTTGGGGCAGAGAGAGAGAGAGGAGAGAGAGGTGCTGGCTCTGCAGTTGTGGGCCTGTACTTCCGCTGCTTGCTGCCTGGATCGATACACCATATGGACCGCAATTTTGGTGGCCGCCCACAATGGACCGCAGTTCTTTTGCGGGCAAGCACCACCCGTTGATGGACCTCTGGGTCAACGTGGCACCTATGCCATACAGGTGAACCACTTTTAGCTGGCCCCCCTGGCGGCCACAATTTAGAAATGGACGCGGTTGGCGCCTTTCTTTATTTCTAAAGAAGCCAGAAGGCCAAGTGCACTCCATGAAGGCAAGACCAGCGGCAGAACATCGGCCGGCTGCGACACCACCGGTGACCATGGACACTTGATTGTGCATTTTTTATTGAACACTTTATTGGTGCACCGGATGGTGCTGACTGTGCATAATGGGGTGGCGCTTTTGGTGCTTGGACGGGGTGCTCTGCACATTATTAAAGGCCGTAGGGCCACAGGGCACTCGTGGGTTGGTGTATCGATGCTGGCATGCGTGCTCTCTCTATGCATAACATCTGCATGTGTTCCTCAAAGAACAGGTCCTGGATCGTAGTGTAAATATCAGTCTTGTATAAATGATGCTCCCTACCGGCTGTATGTTTAGTTTGAGCATGCTTTCCGCGATTCGGTTATCCTGTGGGTGTGTTTCTGTTAGGAGAAGGGTGCAACGTCGCAGGGGGACATATTTACTCATTTGTGAACATCTGTAAAACTGTCGCACTCAGGGTTGAGTTAATAGTAGAGGGAACTACATCTGAGTGCCACACTAACGTAGGTAAAAATTTATCTGGTCGGGACGCCCCGAGGTAGAGAAGGGTGCAATGTTGCGGATATGGGATTTGCATCCATCCATATCCGCTTGTAAATATTCCCCTATTTCCTCAATACTTCCCAACTATCCCCAATCCCCCATTCCCTAGTCCCATTTTCTGTAAACAACACTCTGTAGACCCGACCTCCCCCTATTTCCCCCATTAAATGTCGCACCCAGGTTCACCGCATCTCATGTAAGACAACTATAGGACATCTTGCTAGTTATTCTTAGTCTATGTCAGTTAAGGACTCATTTCCATTAATTCTGACTCTTCGTTGCACCAGAATGTGATTGTATGGCACCGTTAGGAAGTTTAGGACCTCCCAATACCTCCCCGCAGCTCTTCCTCACGGTTCAGCAACAACAACAACAACAACAACAGCCGCGGCGGGCGCGGGGAGTGTGCGTCCTCACTCCGGCTTGGTTGGTAGGGGGTGTTGGGAGGGCACCAGGCCTTTCCAACGAGCCGCCATCGAACATGTGCTCGACGGGGTTACCAACCAGGGGCTCCCTGTCAGCTCCTCGTCAAGGGCGGAGCCCGGTAACCCCCGCACCCAATAGAAGCGGCGGACCGGTCCCATCTGGGGCGGAGCCAACCAGCCGAGGGCGTGTCACTCCCCGCTGAGCATGCGCAGGAAGAGGGAGGTGACGTCAGATGCGCGCTGAGCTTGGAGAAAGAAAGACGCCACCTCCGAGCGCTGTGAGGCCTCCCTGCATCTCTTGGACCGTGCTTGATCCTGTCCCCGAGCCAAGGTGCACCTTGTGCTATCGAACTACCTGTCCTTCCCTGCCATCAATCCCTGTGTAAGTCAGCCTTGTTCCGTTTGTCTGTGGTCTGTCGGGGATAAGATAAGACTGTAACTAAGTGCCCATCTCTTCTGTGTCTTTTACCTCACTCTACCTTGTAATCTACCCCTTTTCTCCACCACTAATTATATCCTCCTCCGGAGGTCTTGAGAACTGTACCCCTTGCGTCGTTTCATCTATCCCAGTCGTTGTGTCCTTTCCATCATTGATTTAGCGTAGCGCGATTTGGCCAACGTTCGAGTGGAATCGGGTGAGTTGGGGAAGAATCGGGGGAACTGTTAGGTCGCGGTGGACCATCCGCTCGGCCCATAATAACATCTAATCCGCGATCCGTAACATTACCATAATGAACATTAGTGGACTGTTTTTGCTTCCCTGCCTCAAACCCATGTTAATGCAGAATTCCTGATATTCCAGATCCAACCAAAAGTCTTCCCATTATTCCCTCATAAATACCTTTCACCATCCTAACTTCTTTCACTTTCACCATCCTAAAAGATCCCTGGTGTTGGGCTAGCGCCTAGGGTGCCAGCTTAGGATCCAAGGATCCTGGGTTCGAATCCCGGTCGATCGCTGAGTTAACGCCAGGGGGGTTGACTCAGCCTGTCATCCTTCCGAGGTCGGCAAATTGAGTACCAGTTCACTGGTAATTCCCTGTTTATCGTAAAAAGGTGACAAACAGGGTTGGCGGCAGGAAGGGCATCCGGCCGTAAAACATTGCTTCAAAAACGGAACCAAAAAACAACAACAACCACGGTCCCCGAAAAGGCCAACCCCCGATTTGCGGGGAAAAAATGGCCTCTAAACGGTGGTTATCCTAACTTCTGCTTCCTCCTCTCCCATCCATTTCAACATCACCCTGGCCACCTCCCTCGGGACCGTGTTTTCAGCCCACTCGTGGGGTGATGGAGGAGGGATGAGGGGGAGCTTTGAAGGGGTGGGTGAGGAGGGAGATTTGAAGGGGAGGGGTGAGGAGGGAGATTTGAAGGGGTGGGGTGACGAGGGAGATTTGAAGGGGAGGGGTGAGGAGGGAGATTTGAAGGGGCGGGGTGAGGAGGGAGATTTGAAGGGGCGGGGTGAGGAGGGAGATTTGAAGGGGCGGGGTGAGGAGGGAGATTTGAAGGGGCGGGGTGAGGAGGGAGATTTGAAGGGGTGGGGTGAGGAGGGAGATTTGAAGGGGTGGGGTGAGAAGGGAGATTTGAAGGGGCGGGGTGAGGATGGAGATTTGAAGGGGTGGGGTGAGGATATGTTTGAAGGGGAGGGTTGAGGAGGGAGATTTGAAGGGGAGCGGTATGCAATTTATCAATTATTGTACATCTCTCCCTCCCAATACGTCTCTATGTGCTGTGCTGCATGGTGGCAAAGGTGCCCCAGCAATGTTGTGCGCTGGAGGACATGTTATTTTTTTGGCATGGGGGTGGTGTACTTTGAATGTATCTGTACTTGTTAATTTTTTTTTTTAAGGGACTCATAACTTAAAGGGCCAAAAACGAGATATAGCACAATATCTCAAAAAGTTTTGGATGGGTTGTGACAAAACATGTTGTCGAGTTGGGTAGGTGATAGGAACAAGTCAATTCGATTTTGGTTCTGGGCCGGATGTAGATCTGGCCTATCAGTGGGATACGGAACAGAAACTCTTCAGCCTGGCGGAGTTGTGCGCTCTCCCGAGCGCCGTTTTAATTCATTCCTGTGTTCGTAAAAATTCTCTTTCATTACTTTTTATTAGCTCGTTATTTCTGTTTTCAGCGGAAATGGGATGTTTGATGCATTGTTGGTATTCATTGTTAATTATTTAGCACGTCTACAGTTGAGAGTAATTATTTAATTGTGGAAACAAGGCATAGTTTAGATAAGAATTTGAGTTTATCAATAAAAGTTTTTAAAATGTTAAATTGCCAGAGTGCGATAAATTGTATTATTTTTAATATAAGTATTTGTCCGTTGTTTCTGCCACTATTCCTTAAAATACAGACTTCGCATTTAATATGGAATATTTTTTTTTCTTGACTTGGGTTTACTTTCTTAACTCAGTATATCAATCCAGTGAGTTTCTTTTACACTTTGGTGATTTATTTGTTAAAAGAACCATGTCACTGATTGTCTGTCGCAGCAAGAAGTCAACAACAGGATTATATCACAGGTGGCGTGGCAAAATGTACGGACAGGTGCATTTGATGATTGGCTTCACAATCGGGTATACAAGGGTTGTTGCGTTCTGTATTAGTGGAAAACAACTGCTGCACGTCTCCAAAGGTTATTGCCGCTTCCTCTGGAGATGGTCCGTCAACTCGACAATGCTGTTTGTCATGGAGTGGTGCCTTTACGAAATTACGGCATGAAACAGCATGCTATTGCTCGGCAGTATGGCATCACTCAAGGTCAGGTGTCAAAGATCCTGAAACGAAATGCTCAAAGGGGTGTCCCTACTCCAATACCGAGGCCAGGACGTTCCCGCAGAACCACAAGAAGGGATGATCGCCAGCTGCACCAGTTAGTCCGCAATGGCCGTACCAAGTCAGCTAATCGGCTTGGGGCTGAGTGGCAGCAACTGGCAAATGTGCCTGTATCCAGAAGGCTATTCAACCAACGACTGGTTCAAGCAGGCTATCGTGCCAGGCGTCCTCTGAGAAAGCCACGCCTGATCAGACAACACCGCCAGCGCCGATTGCAGTGGGCCAGAGAGCACCGTCAAATGGCAGCCAGGACACTGGAATCACGTGATCTTCAGTGACGAGTCTAGATTTCTGGCCTATCGTCAAGATGGCTGCGTCCGAGTGCGCAGACCAGTGCATGAAGCCTACAACAAAGATTGTATAGTGCCAAGAGTCCAAGCTGGAGGTGGTGGGGTGACCGTTTGGGCTGCTTTTCATGCAGGCGGCAAAACTGACCTGGTTGTTCTGAATGGAAACCTGAACCAGTTCAAGTACAGGGCCATTCTGGAAGAAACATTGCTTCCATTTTCTCGTGCAGCCTTTCGAGGAAACTTTGTCTTCCAAGATGACAATGCATGGCCTCATCGTGCTCGCATGATCCAACACTTTCTTGCTGACCGTGGTGTAGAGCATATGGAGTGGCCTGCCATGTCCCCGGATATGAATCCGATAGAGAACTTGTGGGCAGAATTAACGCGTCAAATCGACCACTTGGACCAGCAGCCGACCTCTGTGCGTGAATTGCAGCAGGCCGTTGTCACTGCATGGCAAGCAATTCCTGTCCAAACCTTGACAAATCTCGTGAACAGCATGCCTCAATGTGTACGTGCTCTCCTGAATGCTCATGGGGGTTACACGAAGTACTGAACTGTAATTTTACTGTCTGTAATCCCAGTCGTAATTTAACTTTTGTTTTTGTTAAAAAAATTTTTGGCTAATGTGCAAAATAAAGAGATACTTCTGGAAAACGTACAGAAGTTTAACACAGTACTGTCCATGAATTGAGTTCCATATCAGTTTACATCACTTTCAAGGATCAATTTATTTGTTTCGAAATGTCAAATGTGGTTTTTCTTTCTTTTAAAGGTCACATTAACAAAATCTAGAATAATTTCAACATAATTCCAATGAACTTTTGGTTCTAAGACATCTTGAAAAGTAAGTTCACCCCCAGAAAAAAATATTCCATATTAAATGCCAAGTCTGTATATATATATTTTATTTGAAGGCCAATAACCCTAACATCTGACACCCCCAAACCTGTGCCCTTTTCACTTTGGCAGGCCTCTCCTCGCCTACGTGTGGATGACGCCTTGCTGCAACCTCTTCAAGAGAAGCTTCATAAAGATGACCTGGTGGACACACTTTTCCCCAATCTCTTTGACGACATTCAAAAGCGCGTGTGTATTGCACACTGCCACTGTGGCTTTTGGGAGTTGTTCATAAAGGAGAATAATCGTGACCTTGCCACCAAATTTCCAACAATAACTTTATCTATAAGGGCTGCCCTGGGTGCAGGCCAACGAAACAGAATTTGATTGGGTCCTTATTGTATAAGCATTTGGACGTTTTAACTGTGGAGATGTTTCAAAAATTGTATATTTGGTGCAGGCTGTTCATCTGAAATTTGGAAACCATTTGGCAATCTTCTGTCATGGGATGTTCGGAATTAATATGTACTTATTTGAATGTTCCTTATCCATAACCACGATCACCCCGACCCCCACCAAGTGCTGTCCCACTACAAAACGATCAAAGTGTTTCTAAGCAAGTGATTATAAAAACAGCACCATTCTGGATAAGTAGGGTAAAAACAAGTGCATTGAGACATGCGTTGCTGTGGGACATCCCCAGTTGCAGCTGTTCTTGACAATTGTATCAAGTGCCATAGCACCTATTATCATTTGCTGAGAATAGCTGCTGTATGTGAGGTTTCAATGCACCCCATTTTTTCCATCTGCTGTATAGGTCTTTGCACCCACGCAGTATCATTTCCCTGTGTTGGGCCTAAGGAGTAAAGAGGTTTTAAAACCAAGCACAAAAATGTGTTGCTGTTCAAAGAAAGTTATGTTTAAAAAGGTTTCATTTTTCCTTATTTTTTCTGTTTTCCTTGATATTCCGCTGAAGAGCAACCCTGCACACACCTACCTATCCGTATAAGAATTGCATTTTTTTTTTTCACAGAAAATTGCTGTTTTACGATCATATGTCAATCGGTGAAAACTATACACAGAAAAATTGTAAAACCAAAATTTTGTTTTGCAATTTCTTTTTTGAGCCTACATCTGGCTTTTATATGAACCCAACTCACTAATTATTATTAGCTCACTTCTATTGTTATTTGCATGTTTTTAATGCCTTTTTCATCACTTCATTTTTACACGGTGCAATATCAACAAACATCAAATGAATCTCAGACATTTGTCCTTTTTATTGACACTCAGGTTGCAACTCATGGTCTGCGCTACTACCTCGGGCTGCGTAAATGTAGAGTCTGCATGTAAAGATACACACGGCTCTCCGTATTTGCTTGGTTTACGTTCCTGGAAAATACAGATACCTTGGTTTAATCGAAAAAGGAGGTTAGGTTCCATGGTCAGATTGAACATAGGGGGGGAAATGGTAAATGTTTAAGAATTGTTATGAAAATAAATGAATGACAGTACAGTATACAGAACGATGTGTTTTTATTGATGTTGATGTTGATGATTATCTGATGACGATGGTGGCGGTGTTGCAGTGGACATCTGAAGGATGATTTATGCCCACTGTGGACGCCATCGCACTCACATCCAGCCTGTCAACGCATTCACTTTTTTCACTGAAACGCATCAGTTTCTTCTTCTTCTTTCCAGCAGGCACCTTTCCCACTCCATTTCTGTTATGTTTAGAGGGCCATGATTAATGGTTATTGTTACATATTTATGGGAATGTATGTGAATTACTATTCAGGTCGTTGCTTATCAATGTGTAGTCGATTAAGGGTTGTTGTGGTTGGAGGGTCAGGAGCCCTTCTGGAAAAAGAGACCGGAAACGGAAGAAGAAAGACACGAGGTCGAGAGAAGCGACGAGGATTCTTCCTCCTCGCCCCGCTCCGACGAGAGGTGGGATCGATATTGAGCCATGTGGAAAAGCGGCGTTCCCAAGCCCGTCTGGCGAGAGGAGTTACCGGGACGGGTACCTACCCGGTGGACACGTCAAGCTGCCGTGGGGCCGTGCACCGACCCAACGTCTGGCACCGTTCGCGGCACCGTCTACAAAGACGCGTACGGGTCGCATGTTGGGGCCTAACACGCGTTGCAAGCGGTGTGTGGCTTTTGCCTGCTTTACAGTACCCGCTTCGCGGGGCCAGGAGGGGGCTGCAGCCGTGGTTCCCGGTACGATACATGCCCGGTGGAAAAACGTCCACCCGGGGTTCGTTCAACCGCCCGAGTGCGGCGAAGCCGACCAGCATCTTGGTCAGGAGGGGCCCAGAGACATTGTGAGGGACAGAGACCAAAGGGGGTCGTGAGTACAAAAGGGGACACACGTATGTAAGATGGCCATCTTAATCATCTAGGGGATTGATTGTTGAGTGTGAATTGTGGATGGTGGATTGCTCGGGGAATATATCCTTGATTGTATCATTGAAATTGTATGGTATCATTACCATTGAAATATATCATTGAAAATCAGTTTTCTCTTGGGTGGAATTCATAGGGATTGCGTTGCGAAAGCGCATATATAATACCACTTTCTGGCGAAGTTCCTCTCACGGTCCGGGGGTCACCGAGACCAGGTAGTCACCGAGGGGACCACATAACAGAATTGGGGGCTCGTCCAAATTACGATTTGCGGATTCGCAATTGGGTCTACGTCCGGGATCTAAAATTATATAAAATAATAAAATAATATTTTTATTAATTAAAATTTATTAATTAAGTATTAATTGGTAAAATTTTGGGGAAATTGGGGGTAAAGTATTGGGTGAAGGTTAACAGGTGTTAACGATAGGCACCATGGCGTTTGTGGCACAGAACTTTGCGGTAACCCCGAGTGAGGCACAGTTCCGAGCGTTACTAAAGTCGGACCTCTTGAAATTGGCCAAACATTTTAACTTGGAGGTCCAAACTAATTTGAGGAAGGCAGAGTTGCAGGCCACGGTGATACAATCTATGGTGGGATTAGGAACATGGGACGAGTTAGCCTGGGAGTGGCTACCCGAAGAACCAGAAGACGTTGAGCTCCGGAAACTGGAGTTGCAATTACGGAGCCAGGAACGGATCAAAGAAGAAGAAAGGAAAGCAGAAGAGAGGAGAGAAGAGAAACAAGCACAGGAAAGGAGAGTGGAACGAGAACTCCAGGAAAGGTTAAAAGAAGAAGAAAGGAAAGCAGAAAAGGAAAGAGCAGAAGAAGAAAGGAAAGCAGAGGAGAGGAGAGAAGAGAAACAAGCAGAGGAGAGGAGAGCGGCAAGGGAACTCGAAGCAGAGGAGAGAAAAGCAGAAAGGGAATTAAAGGAACGTGACATGGAGCTTCGGCAGGAAATTAAATTCAAGGAGCTGGAGTTAATGAGAGAATGGGGAGAGGCACCACCCTTGCTGACGGGGTCGACACCTAACCAGAAAACCTGGGATGTGGGCAGACATGTGAGGCTGGTTCCACCGTTCAGAGAAAAGGAAGTCGCGAAATTTTTTCCACACTTTGAGAAAGTGGCTCGACAATTAAACTGGCCGGAGGAGGCCTGGACCATACTAGTGCAAAGTGTGCTGGTGGGAAAAGCTCAAGAGATTTATTCGGCGCTACCAATGGACCAATGTGCAGATTATGAGGTACTGAAGAAGCACATCCTCAAAGCCTATGAGTTGGTTGCGGAAGCTTACAGGCAAAAATTCAGGAATGCCAGGAAGAGGGAGAGTGAGACCCATGTGGAGTTTGCCAGAGTGAAAGAAAACATGTTTGATCGGTGGTGTGAGTCAAAAGGAGTCGGGAAAGACTTCGAAACATTGCGTGACTTGATCCTGGTGGAGGAATTTCAGCAGTGTGTCCACGAGGACATCAAAGTGTACCTGCAGGAAAAGAAAGTACCAAAGTTGTGGGACGCAGCCACCATGGCAGATGAGTATGCCTTAACCCACCGAATAGGGGTCCACAAACCTAACTCCTCGCCTAGACTTCAGCAGGGGAGTGATGGAACACCCGGTGCGGAGAACGACCTTACATGGCGGCGGCCTCGAGATGATTATGGGGACAACTATGATACCCCAACTGTTAGAAATCAGAGGGCTACGGGCCCAAGACAAACTTATTTTCCGGGGGGCCCGAGGCAGACCACGAGTTTTTCCTCCGGGCCTACTTGCGCTTTTTGCAAGAAACGTGGACATGTGATGTCCCAATGTTATGCCCTGAAAAAGGAAAATCAGGAGCGGAGTTCGACTAGTACGACTCCAAATGCAATGGCCATTGTGAGAAATCGCCATCAAAAGGGTTACCAACCATTTATTTCAGAGGGGTTTGTGTCACTGGATGGAGCCTCGACTAACCGGAGACCGGTTAGGATATTGAGGGACACAGGAGCACATCAATCTTTAATGCTTGAAGGCATTTTGCCATGGTCCGAGGAGACGGCAACGGGGGATAGAGTTCGTTTACAGGGGATCAGGGGCGGTGTTAGTGCTCCACTTCATGTCATCCATTTGGAGTCCGATTTGGTGTCAGGACCGGTCAACGTCGGTTTACAAGCCACCCTTCCTGTAGAGGGTGTATCTGTGGTTATCGGGAATGATTTGGCCGGGGGTCAAGTTTATGGTAACCTGAGGGTTGGTAAAGAGCCCAGCAGGGAAAATAACACCACACCAGCTCGGGATGGCGACAAAAGTTCCAAGTTATTTGTAGGGGGACTGAACTTCAAAACAGAGGAAGAAGTTCTGACCTCTGTCTTCAACAGATATGGGCCGCTGGTGGAAGTGCGGTTGGTAAGAGACAGGGAAACGCAACAGTCAAGAGGGTTCGGCTTTGTCACGTTTGCAAGCACAAAAGACGCCAGAGAGGCAGAGAAGAATTGGAATGGCAAGGATTTGGAGGGTCGGACCATAACAGTAGGGAAGGCATTTCGTAGGCGTCGAGAGGTCTACAGGAGAGTACAACTGGGCGGTAGTTTTGGTGGTGGCCGCAATCAATATTATTATGGAGGCTCCCTGAGTTACGGCAGCTCCCGAAGGAAGGATTGTCAAAGTAGTGGCCGAGAAGGAGACCGCTATTCATGGGACTACAGTGACAAGCGGTCCCACCATAATTATTAGGGAAGTTCTGAAAAGCTGAAGCACTGAATGCGGCGGAGCCGCCGAGCCAAGATTCCTACACGGATTAACCGTGAACGCCACGTTCCTAAAGGCGTCCATGTAGTGAACTTTCAGGCACGGACTAACCGTGAACTCCACGTTCCTCAAGGCGTCCATGTAGAGAACTTTCCTGCACGGACTAACCGTGAACTCCACGTTCCTAAAGGCATCCATGTAGTGAATACTCGGCTTGGCCTCCCGGAAAAAGTGCTATCGAGTTGCTTAACTTTGGATCTTTGATCAACCCCTTAACCTTCATTCACAAGAAACTGACAGTCAAAGTCAGAGGGTCATGAGATGGAGTTTGGCTTGGCAGGAGTCCAACGGGAAATTGAACATGTAAAGGGCAGGGACAATGTCGTTGCTGGTGCTTTGTCCAGAGTGAATTACCTTTGAAAATCTCTGGGGGTTTTGTGAAATTTTGTTGCTTTATTTTTGAGTTGTGATAATTGTTGCCCAGGGGAACTGATGATTTGGGGGTTGAGTTATCTGGTTTGTTTATCCAAGTTGGCCGGCAAAGAAAGTTTTCGCTGGGTTCAAACTTTCTTTCTTGAAGGGGGGGAGTGTTACATATTTATGGGAATGTATGTGAATTACTATTCAGGTCGTTGCTTATCAATGTGTAGTCGATTAAGGGTTGTTGTGGTTGGAGGGTCAGGAGCCCTTCTGGAAAAAGAGACCGGAAACGGAAGAAGAAAGACACGAGGTCGAGAGAAGCGACTAGGATTCTTCCTCCTCGCCCCGCTCCGACGAGAGGTGGGATCGATATTGAGCCGTGTGGAAAAGCGGCGTTCCCAAGCCCGTCTGGCGAGAGGAGTTACCGGGACGGGTACCTACCCGGTGGACACGTCAAGCTGCCGTGGGGCCGTGCACCGACCCAGCGTCTGACACCGTTCGCGGCACCGTCTACAAAGACGCGTACGGGTCGCACGTTGGGGCCTAACACGCGTTGCAAGCGGCGTGTGGCTTTTGCCTGCTTTACAGTACCCGCTTCGCGGGGCCAGGAGGGGGCTGCAGCCGTGGTTCCCGGTACGATACATGCCCGGTGGAAAAACGTCCACCCGGGGTTCGTTCAACCGCCCGAGTGCGGCGAAGCCGACCAGCATCTTGGTCAGGAGGGGCCCAGAGACATTGTGAGGGACAGAGACCAAAGGGGGTCGTGAGTACAAAAGGGGACACACGTATGTAAGATGGCCATCTTAATCATCTAGGGGATTGATTGTTGAGTGTGAATTGTGGATGGTGGATTGCTCGGGGAATATATCCTTGATTGTATCATTGAAATTGTATGGTATCATTACCATTGAAATATATCATTGAAAATCAGTTTTCTCTTGGGTGGAATTCATAGGGATTGCGTTGCGAAAGTGCATATATAATACCACTTTCTGGCGAAGTTCCTCTCACGGTCCGGGGGTCACCGAGACCAGGTAGTCACCGAGGGGACCACGTAACATTATCAAGTTCATGATAATCAGTCGAGAGATGCAATGAGGTGTTTGCGGTTCCAGAACCAAATACAGTACAAACCAAATACAGGCAGGGTTGGCTGGTGCAGTATCAACATCCGCACACCTCCCCTGCATGTCCTCGATGCTGGTGGTTCAGTGGATGGGACACCGTGATGCGGGGCATGAAGAAAAAATTCCACGAGCCGCAAGCACGACACAATTCTAAAACACATCTGCCACCAGCCACAAAGCAATTGCACATATGCAAATACCATATCTTTGACGAGCCGCGAGCGTGATGTGCTTCTGCATTTGCAGCCCCCTGCTTTGTGCTTTTACGGCTTTTCATGTCCACAAAAAACATTTTAGCTGCGCTTTAAGCAAGCTTTGCAGGATATTCTACCATTCACACTGTGGACATTGCTTCGCGGGATATCCCACCAACTGTGTAACACATCCCTCTTGAGTTACTGTACAGAATTAAATCACTCCACCACATATATTAGTACAATTAGCTGTCCCCTTTTCCTCCCATTGAAACAATGTCTCAACATTTGTGGGATTTTCCTCGACATTCGCGGATTTTCCTCCACATTTGCAGGATTTCCCGCTAATCAGGAACCGCCGGGAACCTATCCCGCATTTTTCCATTGAAACAATACCCTCACATTTGCAGTTCTGACATTCGCAGCATTTTCTAGGCATATACAGTCATGGCCAAAAATATTGGCACCCTTGAACTTTTTTCAAACAACTCGCAATTTTCTCGAAAACAAGTTGAAATTGACAAAGGTATTTGGTCTCTGCAATTCTTTATTTCACTGTTAATATTACAGAACCTTTGATGTTGATTCAGATGTTAATATATCCTTTTAAATCATAAAATAAAAAGAAATGGCATTGACAAAATTATTGACACCCTAGACTTAATATTTGGTAGAACGGCTTTTGGACAAAATAACTGCAGTGAATCGCTTCCTATAGCCATGAATGAGCTTCATACACGTCTCTACTGGCAGTTTCGCCCACTCTTCTTGTGCAAACTGCTCCAGTTCTCCCAGATTTGAAGGGTGCCTTCTCCCAACTGCTGTTTTCAGATCTCCCCACAGGTGTTCAATGGGATTTAGATCTGGACTCATTGCTGACCACATCAGAACAGTCCAGTGTTTTGTCTTGAACCATTCCTGGGTGCTTTTTGAAGTGTGTTTGGGGTCATTGTCCTACTGCAAGACCCATGACCTTTGACGGAGACCCAGATTTCTGACACTGGGTTGAACATTGTGCTCCAAAATGCCTTGGTAATCTCCTGATTTCATAATGCCATGCACACATTCAAGGCACCCAGTGCCACAGGCAGCACAGCAACCCCAAAACATCACTGAACCTCCTCCATGTTTGACTGTAGGGAGGGTGTTCTTTTCTTTGAAGGCTTCATTTTGTTTTCTGTAAACATAGAGATGATATGCTTTACCAAAAAGCTCTAATTTGGTCTCATCTGTCCACTGGACATTCTCCCAGAAGGATTTTGGCTTGTTCAGGTGTGATTTGACAAATTCCATTTGGGCTTTCTTAGCAGTCGGGTCCTTCTGGGTCTCCATAGAACCTCCTTTCATTGAGTTGGTGATGGATGGTGTGTGTTGAAACTGTTTTACCTTGTGTCTGAAGGTCAGCTTGGATCTGTTTGGCAGTTGATGGAGGTGCTTTGTCCACCATTCAAACAATCCTTCGTGGCAATCTTCGATCAAGTTTTCTCTTGCAGCCATGTCCAGGGAGGTTGGCTGCAGTGTCAGGGGCCTTAATCTTCCTGATAACATTGCGTACGGTGGACATAGGAACATCAAGGTCTCTGGAGATGGACTTTTGGCCTTGACATTGTCCATGCTTGGCGACAACTTGTGTCTGCCCTCTTCAGACAATTCTCTGGTTTTCTTTCTTTTCCCCATGCTCATTGCGGTACACACAGTGACACAAAACAGCAGAATGACTCATTTACTTCATTCAAACTGGATTTTTATACTGCAAGCACCTGCAACTCACCACAGGTGAGTTCAATTCCAAAGTAAAGGAGAATCACCTGCTTGAAATCGAATTATTTCTTACAACTTCTAAAAGGTGCCAATAATATTGTCTGGGCCATTTTAGGATTTCTGTGTGGGATAAGCTAAGATTTTGTAATTTTTTCAGCTTTTTTTGTTTTGATCCACTGCAATCCAAAGAAATACATATGTGGATACCAAAATATATTTTAATTTCAACAATGTTCTGGATGAAATGGTGCATTATTTTAAAAAAGTGCAAGGGTACCAATATTTCTGGCCACGACTGTATCCCCTGCACGTGTTACTGTGTGTGGGCGTGTGTGTTACTGTGTGCGTGTGTGTTACTGTGTGCGTGTGTGTTACTGTGTGCGTGTGTGTTACTGTGTGCGTGTGTGTTACTGTGTGCGTGTGTGTTACTGTGTGCGTGTGTGTCACTGTGTGTGACTGAAACTAAACGAAACTTCAGCTGAAGGAGCAAGATAATGTCATTGTCTGACAGAAATGGTTTATTAAATTGCAGAAGCATAGAGCGGTACTTTGTAAGCAGTTTATGAGTGTAACTTACATGCGATAGGGTGTCACTCCACTGCATCAGAGTCCACTGGACCTGCGATCTATTTTTAAGATTCCCTCTAGAATCTAGATGATTTTGCCTAGATTCCGTACATTATATTCCCATCAG
Organism: Myxine glutinosa; assembly: GCF_964187855.1. NCBI lineage: Eukaryota > Metazoa > Chordata > Myxini > Myxiniformes > Myxinidae > Myxine > Myxine glutinosa. The sequence goes on along the minus strand of NC_136270.1, from coordinate 27,727,902 downwards.
AAAGCGATTCATTCATTTATTTCCATATCCACATATATATATATATACACACATACACATACACATACACATACACAGACACACACACATTCCGGTGTGTGCCCCGGTTTAGAATAGGTACACCGTATCCCTGCGTGTCGGAAGAGGCGACTAAAAGGGTTGGCGTCAGGAAGGGCATCCGGCCATAAAAACTTTGCCTCAAAAAGAGAACCATGACCATGACAATTACAACTACATATGGGCAGGGTACAGCGTGAAGTACCCCGTGTAGGACCCCACTCCCTCTCGTCAAAACTCAAGGTGGGGAACCCGATCGAAGCAAGGGTGGAAATCACTCCATTTATGACGACGAAACGTCTGATGCCCGATGTGGAGATCGGTTTCTGAGGTTTGGGACATGGAATGTAGGGACAATGACAGGGAGATCAGGAGAAGTAGTGGAAGTATTGGTCAGAAGAAGAGTGGACATATGTTGTGTGCAGGAGACGAGATGGAAGGGAAGTGGTGTGAGAATTGTGAAGGGTAGGCAGGGACAGAAATACAAGTTCATGTGGCAAGGGTGCCCAGAAGGTGTGAATGGTGTTGGTGTCCTGTTTTCTGAGGAGTTTATAGACAGTGTGGTGAGTGTGACTGGAGTGAGTGAAAGGTTGATGATGGTGAATATGATGATTGGAAACTCTTGGTGAACGTCATCTCGGGGTATGCTCCGCAGGTTGGTCGGAGCGATGAAGAGAAGGAAAAGTTCTGGTGTGCAATAGAGAAGCTGATGGAAAACGTGAAAGATGAGGAAGTTGTTGTGGTAGGAAGAGACATAAATGGACATGTGGGAAGGAGTATGGATGGTTTTGAGGGAGTTTATGGGGGTTACGGATATGGTGTGAGAAATGGAGAAGGGGAAATGATTTTGGACTTTGCTGACAGAGCTGATTTGTTGATTTGTAACACTCAGTTCCAGAAAGAGGACAATAAGCTTGTTACATACACGTCAGGTGGGTCGACGACAACCGTTGACTACCTGCTTGTGCGTAGGCGAGATAGGGGGCACCTCCGGGACACAAAGGTAATCCCGGGGGCGGAGGCTATTTCACAGCACCACTTGGTTGTCTGCGACATAAGAGTGAAAGGTGCGAGGAGAGCTCGGCGGGTGAAGTACCAACCGAGAATGAAGGTGTGGAGGTTGAAAGAGGTAACAGTGAGGGTGGCATTAAAAGAGAGGCTGAGTGTGGTAGAGTATGATGTGGTTGAGCTTGAAAGTGGTTGGATGTCAATGAAAGATAGTCTGTTGGGAGCCGTTGGTGAGGTATGTGGATGTACAAAAGGACCACCGAGGCACTCGGAAACATGGTGGTGGGATGATGAAGTTGGAAAGAAGATTGATGAGAAGAGGAAGAAGTTCAAGGAGTGGCAGAAGGCGAAGGGTATGGGGGCAGAAAAGGCAGAGCATGAAAGTTATAAGGCAGCCAAGAAGGCTGCAAAGAAAGAGGTAGCAAAGGCGCAGGAGGCATGTAGGAAAATGTTCGGAGAACGCTTGGATTTGGAAGAGGGTCAGAGAGCGGTATTCAGGATTGAAAAGCAGATAGCGAAAGAGAGGTGTGATGTGATGGGGGTAAGTTGCTTGAAGGATGAAGTGGGACAAATCGTTGTGGACCCAGATGGAATTAAAGGAAGATGTAAGAGACATATGGAAATACTGTTGAATGCAGAGAATGAATGGGATGGCAACATAGAGAGTAACCCAGTTTTAGGACCGGCAGAGAAGATAACCGAGATGGAAGTTGAGGAAGCGATAAAAGCAATGAAGAGTAGAAAAGCGGGAGGGCCGACGGGAGTTGTGGGAGATATGTTGAAGGCAGCGGGAAATTGGGGTGTGAAGAGAATGACAGAGATCTGCAATCTGGTGGTGAAAGAAGGCCGCATTCCAGTGGATTGGGAACCGAGTACCCTCGGCCCTCTATACAAGGGGAAAGGTGACCCGCTGGACTTCTTTTTTTTTCTTTTTTTTTGTATACTGAATCGAGGCTCGTGAAAGAGCTAACATTTATTTCACAAACAAATCAACCAGACAAACAAAATATATAAAAAGAGGGAGCGGAAGACAAGATGGGGAGAGAAGGGGAAGCACACAAACACAACATTTGAGAGCAGGGACATCGGGAGATGTGTGGGAGGGAGAGGGCTTGGGGGGAGGAGGCGTGGGAAGGGGGGGCGGTTAGGGGGGGAGAAGTATAAAACACAAGGACACCAAGGACTTCCAGGAAAGAAGTTGGTATTTCAAAAAAAGGGGATTTGGGGTGAAATTAGCAGGGGTAGGAAAGATCAAGGTTTTGAATGGGGGAAGATAATTGATGGTGGTGAATAGCTGTTTGAAAGTGTGGGACGGAGAGGGCTTGGGGGGAGGAGGCGTGGGAAGGGGGGGGGTAGTGGCTGTGGCTCGTATCGAGCGATAAAGTTATTGGAGCATGGAATGAAGGTATTGGAAAGGGTGTTGGAGGGGAGGATAAGGAAGAAAGTGAAGATCGACGAAATGCAGTTTGGATTTATGCCAGGAAGAGGAATGACAGACGTGCTTTTTATTGTCAGGCAGTTGCAGGAGAACTACATGGAGAAGAGGAAGAAGTTGTTTCTTGGGTTTGTTGATCTGGAGAAAGCATTCGATAGGGTTCCACGTGAAGTAGTGACATGGGCATTGAGGAAGTTAGGAGTGGAGGAATGGTTGATCAGAGTAGTGATGGCAATGTACGAAAGAGCGCGCACAGCTGTAACGACGAAGGACGGGAACAGTGGTGAGTTTAAGGTGAAGGTGGGAGTGTATCAGGGGGTCGGGTCGGTACTAAGTCCACTACTATTTGTAGCTGTGATGTAGGTGCTGGCTCGGAACGTAAAGGAGGGTTTACCGTGGGAGTTGTTGTATGCAGATGATCTGGTGTTGATTGCAGAAAGTATGGATGGACTGAAGGAGAAGATGTACAAGTGGAAGGAATGTATGGAGACAAAAGGTCTGAAGGTGAATATCGGAAAAACGAAGGTGATGGCAAGTGTTAAAGCATGTGGTGAGGTGGAAAGAACTGGGAAGTGGCCGTGTGCTGTGTGCAGGAAGGGTGTCGGAGTGAATTCCATTCAATGCACAATGTGCGCTGAGTGGGTTCATCAAAAATGTAGTGGTTTGAGAGCTGGTCATTAACCAGTGCCATTCAAGTGTAAGGTGTGCACAGAGGGAGCTGCAGATGGAGGAAATGTTGAGTTGGATCTTGGAGACGGTGTGAAGCTGGAAGGTGTGAAAACATTTTGTTACCTAGGAGACATGCTGATTGGAGAAGGTGGATTAGACTCGGCAACGGTTGCTCGAGTGAGATTTGCATGGAAGAAGTTTCGGGAACTGAGTGGCATGCTGATGAGGAGGGGAGTGTCGTTGAAGCTGAAGGGAAAGGTGTATGCTGCATGTGTGAGAAGTGTTATGATTTATGGGAGAGAGACATGGGTAATGAACGTAGAGCAGCAACGAAGGCTGGAATGGGTGGAAGTGCGAATGGTTCAGTGGATGTGTGGAGTATCGTTGTGAGAGAGGAAGAGAAATGATGAATTGCGAAAGATGATGGGAATAGAGCCTGTGATGGATGCTGTGAAGAGAAACAGTTTGAGATGGTTTGGTCATGTGTTGAGGAAGGATGAAAGTGACTGGTTGAGAAGAGTGATGGAAATGAATGTAGAAGGAAGTAGAGGACGGGGAAGACCGAGAGACTTGGCTGAAGATGGTCAAAGAAGAAATGCGGGCAAGGGGGTTAACAAGGGGAGATGCAGAAAATAGGACAAAATGGAGAACATTGGCATGGGGACCGCAAGGCTGACCCCCTCTCTTGCAGGGAAAATGGCCTTTAAAATGCCTGTTGTTTGTTGTTGTGTGTGTATATATATATACACAAAGAATTAAGTTAAGCACCCCCCCGTTTTTTTACAACCTCGCACATTACAAGTTTGTTGTCTTCAAAACAGTGTAATATACCCATGATATTGCTATATTTTCTGGAGAAGTGATATTATGGTCACATAAAAACATAACAATCATGCCGTTTTCAATATTTTATTCTGAATAATTTAAGGTGAAATTTTTTGGGAATTTTAGGCATATTTTCACCTCAATTTAAGTATGGAGCTATAGGTCCATCACGGACAGTGTGGATGACGTTTATGTTTTCTAACGTACAGTCATTGTTCTGAGAAGACCTCTAGCGATCTTTGCGTCAATAACGTGTGTAGGACCCACGTGATCGGATCACTGACTCAACCCTACGTCTCATAGACCCTGTAAGCCGTCGTATGCGTTGCTGTGGCAGGTTGTTCCATTCCCGATGTAATGCACGTTCCAATTCATCCAGATTGGCTATTGGAGGGACCATCTTCGCAATTTGTCGTCCCAACATGTCCCAAACGTGCTCGAGGGGGTTCAGGTCAGGACTGTACGCAGGCCAGGGGATGGTTGTCACAGCACCTTGCTCCATCCGATCACGTGGGTCCTACACACGTTATTGACGCAAAGATCGCTAGAGGTCTTCTCAGAACAATGACTGTACGTTAGAAAACATAAACGTCATCCACACTGTCCGTGATGGACCTATAGCTCCATACTTAAATTGAGGTGAAAATATGCCTAAAATTCCCAAAAAATTTCACCTTAAATTATTCAGAATAAAATATTGAAAACGGCATGATTGTTATGTTTTTATGTGACCATAATATCACTTCTCCAGAAAATATAGCAATATCATGGGTATATTACACTGTTTTGACGACAACAAACTTGTAATGTGCGAGGTTGTAAAAAAACGGGGGGGTGCTTAACTTAATTCTTTGTGTATATATATATATATATATATACATATATTGTTACGGATCCAGGGGACGTCACTCCCGTTAGCAAGGGGGGTTTAATCCCCTTGTTTTGTTAAGCTGGCCGTCCGACCGGTCCTGGGGGTATGACGTCACGCCCGGTCAGCGCTGAATAGGGTAGTAGGCCGATTCGTCCTTTGACCTAAGTACCAGCGCCTCCCGGTACGCAAGGAAATACTCCCGCCCGGGCCACAGCGTAATTGATGGATTGCGCCGAGCGAAGCGAGCCGTGACGCGGGCCGTTAAGAAAAGACTAAACCCGATTGTAAGTGGTTCGGCCGAAATCGCGCCACAGGTACTCAATGGGGAAATCACTAAAGCGACCGCACGAGAACGAAGCCAAAGAATAAGAAGGAACAGGGATTTATTAACTACTATACAAAACCAAAGAAACCAAAGGAGAAACGAAAGCAATATACAGGGCGAAGAAGAAGAAGCAGATACACAGAGCAATTCTTAAACACTCTTACTTATACCCAGGGACAAGACAAACAGAACAAACTCACGTACACTGATGGGGTTTTCAGGCAGGAATGACGGGAAGGATGAGAAGGGCAGACTGTCCACAGGACTGGTGGGCAGGGAGGTTCGGGAATCCCGGCACGCCGTTGGTGGCCCAGGTGCACGCCCTCGCTCATTGTTCAGCAAGAACCCGGTCGTCAGCGCGTCTCTCTCCAGTGCTCCTTTCTCATGCGTCTCCAACACTCATCTTGTGCTCCCTTCTCATGCGTCTCTTGCACCTCCTCCCGCGTCTCTCATGGGGGCCTCGCGCCAAGGGTTTTATATCCACCCCCTTGGAACCCTCTCAAACTCTCTAGATGTTTCTTGCCACGCCCTACCAAGCCATGCCCACCGAGCCCTGGTTGGTCGTTAAGGGCTCTCTGGCTCCACCTTTGATGATGAGGTGGTGCCACGCCCATGCTCTGGCGGCTCCTACCCCCTTCTTCTCCGATCTTGGCCTCATGGGCAATGGCGTTTTGGCGGTGTAATGCCAACGAAACAGCCCAACTGTTATTGGCAGCGAACGCTGCCTTACTGCTACTGCACTTGAAGAGCGGGAGACGATTGGGGAAAATTGAAAGGAGACTATCTTATTTGATTGATGCAACGTAGACTCAACTATTGGAAACACAGCCTTACCTGGAACACAGAATAATGACATAATTATAGAGAGGTCCTAAAGTGTCCTACGTGTTGTACATGGACTAACTAAGGTGCAATCTTCAATTAACAGCCAATTAAGGGGACATGTACACAGGGGTCATTTATAAGGGAATTTACTACTAAATTTACATGTGAAGGTTCTAAAAACCGTAAGAATATATATATATATACTCGTATATACGGTGGTTATCGCTCCCAGTAAAGTACAGCAGCAATAGCTGTGTGGGACACTTTTACTGGCGGGTCTCCACTGATGGTATGAAGTCGCATAATGACTGATGTATTAAACCAAAAGGTTTTCAGAGTCACAAGTGTATGTAAGGCTCACTGCGTTGCCCTGATGAAGCCCCAACAAGGGCGAAACTCGGTCGGTAACTGTGAGTTTTGCATACACTTGACAGTATCTGTATTTAACATCCATAATGACGCACTGCTAGATGGCTCCTTCTGGATCTTGGCAGGCAATGTGACCATGCGTTGCGATGACGTTCGCACATTAATTTGGAGCGCTGAATTACAGATACTAATTAGTTACTCCTAACCGCATCCAGGACGACTCCATATAGTGAGTGGATACCAGAGATAATGTTACCGTGTGGCAGGCGGTGCTTGTCGCTCCCATTAAGGTGCAGCAATAGCTGTATGGGACACCTTACTAGCAGTTCTCCACTGATGGTATGAAGTCGCATAATAACTGGTATATAACCGAAAGGTTTTCAGAGTCATAAGTGCATGGAGGATTCACTGCGTTGCCCTGATGAGCCCCAACAGAGCGAAACCAGGTCGGTAACTGTGAGTCTTTCATACACTTATGACAGTATCTGAACAAAGATCAAAAGTATGCTCTGTCGGATGGTTCTCCTGAGAGCTTGACAGGCAGAGCGTACGTCCATGGCGGTGACGTCATTACGTGCCCTCATTAAAAGCTGGAGAACTGAAATTATATTTGGATTGGTTGCTCCCGGCTGCATCCTGTCGATTCCATGTAATGAGTGGATACCAGAGATAATGTGCCGTGTGGCAGACGGTACTTATCGCTCCCATTAAGGTACAGCAAAGCTGGATGGGATACCTTAATGGTGGTTCACCACTGAATGGTATGAAATCGCATAATAACTTATATATATATATATATATATATATATATATATATATATATATATATATATATATATATATACATACACACACACTCGCTCGCTCACTCTCTCACACACTCACATCAGCAAAAAAATTGACCTTGTGGAAAACCAAATAAAACCTGAGTGAAATGTACTTTTTGTGATATTTCCATTGACAGGGCTTACTGGCCTTTTCATAGAATACAATTCTCTCGTGCTTTGTTGGTTCATTGATAGTGGGTTTCTGTGTAGGTTTATGATGCGATGTTGCGTGAAGAACGATTCTACCACGGCTTTCGGCAAAGCCCCTTTTACGTGAAGGTGCTTGCCGAGCTGGACATGCTTAAGGAGCCGAGTTTGAGGGACGGTGAAGGCGACTCCGGTAGGCACCAATTATGTGCATCTAATAACAACATTTTGTCAACTCTTTCATGAGGCTGCACAACACATTTTTTATTTTTTTTATTGCAGCATTAATTTTGTTTTTGTAATGCAACGTCTTGCTCTCTTGTTTCAGGTTGTTGGTTCATTCGTGCCTTTGACAAACTTGGGAAGGACAAGTTATCTATTTTTATAGATTTTTGCTTCATTGTATTACAGTGAACTATATTTATTGGCAGAGCCTCGTACTGAAAGGCTGGTTGGTTAGCTTCAAGCATACTAGGTATTTTTGGAGTACAAAAGGCACTTGTGTAAATAAAATTACTGTAATATTAATATTTTTTTTGCTCGATGATGTTAACATTTGTTGCATCTGGGATTGACTTCCCTTCCTGGCCCAAAATTTAAACTCCTTGGAAATGCTTATTTTTTGAAGTGCACTTATTAATGTATTAAAAGACATCCAAGGGCATCGAGAGGTGGGATCAGGGAGGGGTCGCTGCCTCGGGGCCCAGGGTCCATTGAGGGGCCTGAACTTCTCCTGTAATTTTTAAAAAACAGTGCAGTGAAACCCTTCATCGGCTCATCCTCACTTCCTCATCGTTACATTTAAACACAGAAGCTGATTTTGCTTTCCTTGCCGGCTTTCTTGCCAGAAACAAAACAACATTTACTGCTGTTAATGGTACAGTTTCCAACTTTACAGAAAATGGTTATTGATCAGAAATGTGCGTTTCAAAGAAATGGGTTTGTTTCGTCTTTGTCCAAAAAGAATTATTAACCATCTTCTCACATATTTCTTTCCCAATCTTATGATGAAATAGTGTTCAACAGTCGAGGGTACGAATTGACTCGATTGATCCAAACGTCCCGGTATCTCTATTTTCGATCATACGGCTAAATAAAAGTGACCATTTGTTTTTCTCTGTAAATAGTCAGGTAAATGACACGGACAAATAATAATTTTGTCCTTGTGTGCATTTTATGATGTACTGTTTCCGGCCGTTTGTCTGGAGCATTCCATGGCGATTTGGACAATTGGACTGGATTGTATGTTCCGTACTCTGCAGCACGTATGAGGTGCACCAACTTCAACTTGTATAATAGATTTGTTGATACTTTATTAATTTACTTTTCAACACTTCTTGTACTGTGAGCTAAAAAGGCTACTCTGATTTCGCTTTATTTATGAGCTCGTTGTTATTATTAGCCTGGTGGTGTTGGGCTAGCGGCTAGGGTGCCAGCTTAGAATCCTAGGATCCTGGGTTCGAATCCCAGTCGATCGCTGAATTAACGCCAGGGGGGTTGACTCAGCCTGTCATCCTTCCGAGGTCGGCTAATTGAGTACCAGTTCACTGGTAATTCCCTGTTTGTCGTAAAAGGCGACAAAAAGGGTTGGCGGCAGGAAGGGCATCCGGCCGTAAAACATTGCTTCAAAAAGGGGACCAACAAAAACAACAACAACCACGGTGCCCGAAAAAGGCCAACCCCCGCTTTGCGGGGAAAAATGGCCTCTAAAGGTGGTTTTATTTTTATTTTTATGAACTCGTTGTTACTCTAATTTAGGATCTTCATTAAAGAAATTTAGGATTGAATCTCCCGTGATGAAGCTAACTCCGAGGGCCTTTCACTCACCCACCGCAGGCAGGTTGGTGGTCTTTCTGTCCTCTACCGACTCCTCTCCGGCCTTGCTCCCACCGCTCTATCTGTGCTCTGTCCCCCAAATATTCCTACAGGTCGCACAAGATCTGCCAGCAATCCTCTTATGGTTAAACTGCCAAAACCAAAACTCTCCGCTCACCTTCACTCTTTCATTCCTTTTTACTCCCACCTCTGGAACAAACTCCCTCACTCTCTTCAATCCCACGCCTCCCTCCAGGTCTTTAAAACAGCTGTTCACCACCATCTCTTATCTTCCCCCATCCCAAACCTTGATCTCTTCTACACCCGTTAATTCACCCCAGATCCACTTTTTTTTTTGAATTACTGACTTCTTTCTTTCCTGGAAGTTCTCGCAGTGCCCATGTGTTTATATCCCATTCTCGACACTGCCCTCCTTCTGTTTGTGGTTGCCATTGATTCTTAAAGCCTGTAAAAAAGCTAATGGCATTGTTGCTGTATTTTGCAGAATCCTTCAATGGGTCTCCTTCCAGCAGTTTGAATGTGGTGAGTCTATGTAAAAGTATTCATGCAATTGCTATATTTTGTATTGCATTTTTTTCCCTTCTTTGAACACAACCTAAAAAATGCTTGTGCACCAATTATGTAAATAACGAGGTCATGAAGCCATTACATTTAGATGGAAGAATGTAATTTATTTAAAGTTTAAGACTAAAAGGAAGAATATCTTTAGACTTAAAGGAAGAATGTAAATAAAACGTAATTATAATCTTTAATCACAGAAGGAAGTGAGTTTTTTATTACTCTATTAAAGTGAAAATAACGAATTTGCACATGACAAGAGATGGAAGAAGCCGACTATACAACTAAAGCGATTAGTTGTCTGTTCCTGAAAGCTTTATCAGTGTTCCGAAAAAAAAAAATCGCAGATTTTTGTTCGTTTTGTGGTAGTGTGGTTGCTTAGTTTATGCTTCCTGTATTTCCTAAATTCATTACACTTCATTTGCAATTCTATATGGCTCGATTTAGAACTCGTCGTACAATTTCATTCCACTTTGCCAGGAGAAATTGCTTCCAAAAGCTAGTGGTATTTTTCTACATTCCGGCTGAAGCTCATGACAAAGGTTAGACACTGAAAACTGTTGTGGGATTAACGATGTGCGTGTCGTTGAAGTAGCTTGTCGATGAACATTAACTGTTTTACGAGATGCCATTAATAGGCGGATTTGCCAAGTTTCAAAATGCTATTATCTCGAGGATGTAATGAAGAGCAAGCATGATATTAATAATTTTATTGTGAGGGATGGGAGATGGATTGAAAATTCTTAAAACGATTATTTCTGAAGATAAACTTCTGAAGAGTTTGGAGCTTGGATGCTGAAAATAAGGTTTATCTCCCCATTCTGCATTGAAATATTTCTTTCTCATTGGATATTGTTGGATATATTTGTGCTGTTTTTTCATGGTACCAGTATCATTTTTGTGCCAATATTAAGTTGGCCAGAATGCATTAATTGACAACCTTGCCAGGTATCGATTGATGTCACATGGACACCAGAACAGTGTGAGCAGGCAGATTACCTCCTCCCTCTGGGATTTTAACCATCAATTCAAAAGTGACTTGGTACTTCTCCCAAGACTAGCTGTTTGTAAATAGCTGGTAATGTAAATTTTTAATTGCCTTCAGCTGGATTTGAACCCTCGATCTCTGAGATGCCAGACAATTGCCCTCAACCACCATACCTGCTAGGACAGGTGTTTTTGGAAAATACATTCAAATATGTAGCTCATGGATTAAGGAAGCAAGATTTAACCTCAAAATGGCAACAGCACTACACAAAAGCAACTTCTTCCAAAGCCATCTGTAGAAATGGCAGGATGGTAATTTCAAGGATGCAGATTTATGAGCATCACAAACCAAAGTGCACGTTTAAAGTAGTCACAAAAACAATATTCCCAAAAAAAATATTTTATTTTATTTTGAAGTTATCCAACTGTACTCTTAATAATTAGCGATCCTTCGTTGGTATTTCTCAAAACACACGTGACTTCCTTTAAATGCCATTTTCAAGATATTTATATTCAACCATGGAACTCCCTCCAGATAAAAATACAAACTTTGAAGATGCACTGAAGTTTCTAAGTCTTTTAAACCTTCTCTTTTGCCCCAAACCGGCGTGAGCCAGCAGTAGCGACTGTTGCAAAAGGCCGCCACAGAAAATGCCACGTTAGCGGCAGGAAGGGTCATGTTATTAACCCTTGTAGGATATATAGATTATAGTAGATATTCGCTCAGTTCCTTAAGTAAAATTTGCCTCATGGATGTCAGGATTCCTCCGTTTTTTTTTGTTTGTTTTTTTGTTTAGTGTTAAACAGCATTAGTGACTGTTTCAAAAGGTAATCATATGTTTGTAGTTTATAATATTTTTACTTCTGGGTGGGGCTGGTCCTCCCATGAAACACCACGATAAGCTATTTATAAACGTTAACACGGCGTTTGTTCAAGTAGGAAACCCTTGGGGAAGGGAAGATATTATTAGTATTCATTTTGGTTTGCAATAGCATTAATATTATGCTTTTGTTATTGGAAGTGTCCCTGGAAAATCGCCACATTAAAGCTATCTGAACACGGATATACACCTCAACACGCAACTCCCTTGGCGGAGAAAACCCCTTTGGGGAAGGGAAGGTGGGGGGGATTAATTCGCTACTAACTTCATTGTGTGACCTTTAGTCATCCTGTTAAGTTTGGTTGAGTTTGGATAAGTGATGCCCGAAAAAAAAAAAATGCGGTCAAAAATCGTCACAGACAGACAGACACCAAATTGCGTATTTTAGTATGATAAATGTTTAATTAAATATTGTATTCCACCATGTGAAAAACCGACAATAATTTTGCTGCCTTCTCCTCGCAAGACACTTTGGCATTACTACATTTCATTAGTTCGTATACTGGAGAGCATCAAAGATATGGTAGATGCCCAGATGTCTAGCTATGGGGCTTGGTCATGTGATCACGTTAAAGCTTGGTCATGTGATCAACACCTTGAGCTTTGTCATGTGATCAACCCAAAACATGTGAATTATTTTTTATTTGTTGATGGACGTTAAATATCCCATGGTGTCCTTCGCGAAGAGGAGGCGAGCTATATCGCCTGCACCTTGGCCAAATTCTAAATTCCTGCCCTAACTAGTCGAACGTCAGCCCTGGCCAACTGGTTCGAAAAGACTCGTGCCAAGTTTCCCCAGCTGACCCCACAAGAAAGGTGCCATAATGGTGGCCATTTAAGAAGAAGAAGAAGGATATCATTGAAGCAATTTAATGGAAAAACAATACAAACACTGACTCCAACGTGATTCCATACTCATTTATAATTCATGGGCATGATCACCTATTTGCAGAAACTGATTATATGGATTTCTCATGGACCTTTTTTGAAGTTATGGAAACGCGCAATTGATACTACACCTTGTAGCTTCAATAAGCGATTGTGGCACATGAAAAGACAGCGTACTTTTGAACAGATGGCAGCCATTGCAGAAATGGGAAGATGCTGTTCATGTTTCCTGTTTGAGTCAACCATTGCCCAGTTTAAGCTAGATAGCACCACCCACAGGCATAAACACAGGTTCCGGTATAAACTTGCACTGGAGCAAGGCCCTGAAATGCCTTGAATTATTTATTTTTTTAAATTGATTATTTCTTAAAATATTATTAATATATTAAATAAATCGGTGTCTTAAAATAAAAATATTAAGAAAATATTATTAATTATTTATTTTAAAAGAATTATTGTGGGGTATATAGCGTGATAACGATGACGTCATTGGTGCAGTGGCATTCTGGCAAAAATTTTAGTTGAATCAAAATCCTTATCCGAAAAAAAATCTGATACTTTGTATATCTGATCTACTACCCGAGGCGAGTGAAGAATTAAATTTATGATGTCTGTCACATGTTCTGGTGGCCATATTGGATTGAAAGAAAAAAAAAAAAACTTCTCCAGAACCGCTTTACAGATTGATGAGAAACTTCATATACATATGATTGACTAACCATGGGGAAATAGTTCGAATTTTTTTTCATATTCAACTTTGATGCAATTTAGCCTTAATATGCACAAAAGTGGTTGTTAAAGATCCTAATAATCAATAACGCTACAGATAATGGCAATGTATGTGACATAATAAGATGCATGGATGGTCTGGGTATATGGGTCATAATAGCATTTGGGCCATAATAGTAGCGTGTTCAGTTAACAATTGTATTTTTGTTCAGAATGAGTGCGTGAGGCGAGACTATTTGCTCTATCAAGTGACATCCTAGGTATTGGTCTGTGACCTTCCATGAGACGTGTGCTTTCAATGATTTCAAATATTGAGTGCTGGTTGTTATTTATTTTAACAATTTTATAAGGTTGGGTCGTGCTTGCATATGTAAAAAAAAATCTCTTTTTTGTTATTTACACATGGAAATTTGTGGGTTCTTGCAGTCTCTGGATGATCTTTCCATCACCACCCACACTCCCAGCCCAGAAGAGCCAATCCATCTGCAGGCAATAATTACTGATACAGGTAACCTTGTAGCTATTTAAATATTGCAGCTTCGATCCCTCTTTTTAAAAGTTTTTGTGCAGTACTTGCAAGTCATTAAAGAGCTTTGTCTCATTCTCATTATATTGTTTGTTCAAATGTTCTGGTGGTGTTAGGTTGGCAAAATTATTTTGGTCCAAGTGATGTGTCAGAATTTTGTTTGCCATCGATGCAAAGAGCCAATGATATAATGCATCCAATTTGGATTATATTGATGTACTGGCAAAGGTGTCTGGCATTGCCGGGCAACACAGAGTTGCTTCGTGATGGGAATGTTGAGGGGGAGAGAAGGGGTGGAGCCAGGTGAGGGGGAAGGGAGATGGGAGGGGATAAGGGGGTAGGGGAAAGGAGAGAGAGAGAGAGAGAGAGAGAGAGAGAGAGGGACGAGACAGACGGCAGAGAGAGAGAGAGACAGACAGACACAGACAGAGACAGAGGGGGTGGGGACGAGACAGACGGCAGAGAGAGAGAGACAGACAGACAGACACAGATAGAGACAGACACAGGCAGAGAGACAGAGAGAGGGGCACGAGAGAGAGAGAGAGAGAGACAGAGACAGAGACACAGAGGGTGGGGACGAGACAGACGGACACAGACAGAGACAGAGGGGGTGGGGACGAGACAGACGGCAGAGAGAGAGAGAGAGAGACAGACAGACACAGACAGAGGGGGTGGGGACGAGACAGACGGCAGAGAGAGAGAGAGAGAGAGACAGACAGACAGACACAGATAGAGAGACAGAGAGGGGTATGAGAGAGGGGCACGAGAGAGAGACAGAGAGGGGTATGAGAGAGAGACAGAGAGAGGGGCATGAGAGAGAGACAGAGAGGGGTATGAGAGAGAGACAGCGAGAGGGGCATGAGAGAGAGACAGCGAGTGGGGCATGAGAGAGAGACAGCGAGAGGAGCATGAGAGAGAGAGACAGCGAGAGGGGCACGAGAGAGAGACAGAGAGGGGCATGAGAGAGACAGAGAGGGGCATGAGAGAGACAGAGAGGGGCATGAGAGAGAGACAGCGAGAGGGGCATGAGAGAGAGAGACAGAGAGGGGCATGAGAGAGAGAGACAGAGAGGGGCATGAGAGAGAGACAGAGAGAGGGGCATGAGAGAGGGGCATGAGAGAGAGACATGAGAGAAGGGCATGAGAGAGAGACATGAGAGAGGGGCATGAGAGAGGGGCATGAGAGAGGAGCATGAGAGAGGGTCATGAGAGAGAGACATGAGAGGGGTATGAGAGAGAGACAGAGAGGGGCATGAGAGAGAGACAGAGAGAGGGGCATGAGAGAGAGACATGAGAGAGGGGCATGAGAGAGATACATGAGAGAGATACATGAGAGAGGGGTATGAGAGAGGGGTATGAGAGAGGGGTATGAGAGAGAGACAGAGAGAGAGACATGAGAGGGGGGGGGGGGCATGAGAGAGGGAGGGGAAGGAGTTGGGGGAGAAAGAAAAAAAAAAAAGAGAGAAAGGAAGGGGGGGGGGGTGTTTTGCAAAGATAATGTTATGCTTAATGACTGTGCATGCGTACACACGCACACACACACGCACACACACACACACACATCTCGTTTTTTCATTTCTGTTCCTCACAATTCTATCCCTCTCTTTCATCCACAGACACACACACACACACACACACACACACACACCCTTTTATTATTATTATTGTTATTATTATTATTATTATTATTATTATAGATAATCAGAAGCTGAGGTTCTCTTTTACCACTTTTATTGATATGATATGCAACATTTTCATTTAATAGTAGGTGCATTGCTTTTTTGTGACATTTTGTGTGGTTATTCTTCTTTTCCACCACAAAGGACACGTAATGTTTCTGCATTCTCAAAGCTCAAAAGTCGTAATGAATTCAGCTTTTCTTCAACCTTCCTCAGGTGTCGGGAATGAACATGGAAAGGCATACACCCTGTATGCCATTTCAGTGACACGGAGGTTGGCGGATGGTAACTGGGACAACTGGGACACGTTCAGACGTTACAGCGATTTTCATGATTTGCACATGCGCATCACAGAACAGGTTAAGGAAGACTTCTGGAGAGTTCACCCATTGTTAATAAGATGATTTTGTGGTTTGGTTGCCTTTGGGACTTGTAACAATGTCTGAAACACAATATATTTTTTTCGACCTAATCTTTGCTTCAGGGATCTTTTCCCCGCGTTCGCATCACGTTTGCTGCATTGCTCTCTGATGTAATTTTGTTTTGTTTTCCACCCGGTATCGTACGTCTATAAAGGTTACCGAATAAATCGCAAGAGATTCCTTATTTGATGTTGAAACGTTTTGATAAACACGAAAACACGTGGCAATTATTTTTAAAAAATGAATTTGTTCACTTACCTTTTGGGTTTATTTGATTTCCTTAATACAAATTGTATCCATTAAGAAAAATAAATTCCAATATACAGTACTGACAGTTTATTTGGCTGTGAAGTTATAACTTTGCACTTTGCCTATCAATGCAAAGTGTTATAATGGTTAGACCAGATTCAATGGTGTAACCAGATTCGGTCATGTGGAAGTGCAATTTCAATTACTGCTAATACTGTTTGATTAAATAAATAAGAATTAAGGCTGCTCTGTGATGAAACCAGAAGGCTGTTTCATTATAAATCACAGTCTCTACTGTCTTCATATTAAACATGCCTTTTATACTTTCATATTGAAGGAGCTGTGCTCCAACTCGAATCGAAAGAATGGACACGACAAAAAGCTGGAATTCGTCCGAGTTTCTTTATTGCATCAAATCAACTCGGGTAAACTCAAAAGCCCGTTTATCGGGCAGCATTATATACAAGCACTCGAATATCTCATGCCGGAGCGTTTGCCCTTAAAAGGCGCGACTGGGCGTGTCCGGGAGACCTGGGTGAGTCTGGACATGCCCGGGAACGGTGAGACTGGGTGTCGCCGGACGGGCCGGGCGTGCCTGGACATGCCCGGGAACGGCAAGACTGGGTGTCGCCGGACGGGCCGGGCGAGCCCGGGAAAGGCGAGTCCGGGCATGCCCGGGAAAGGCGAGACTGAGCGTCTCCGGGCGGTCTGGACGAGCCCGGCACAGCGATCGCTCCGTGGTTGCGTCCTCGGCAGGTGTAAGGCGATTGTGTATGTTCAGCGGCAACCGCTACAATATCTCATATAGTTAATTATATAATTAATTAGAATGCACTATATGTACATGACCTGGGAAGTGACGGTACTTCCCCCTAGCTGTGTCTGGGTTTGTCTTCTCTGACAGTCCTGTGTTGTCTCATGTATTTGTCTATGTTGATGTGTACGTGGAAGCTCCATGAGAGATCCTTTGATCCTGTTAAAAAAAAAAAGGGTTCCCCATTTTTTTTATTTTTGCATGGAGGGCATTTACATCTTTATTTACCCTGCTCATGATTCTGGAAAATGTTAAGAGACTCACGGTCTTTGAAGTACTGACTCAAATTCTCCAAGCAACCGAGCATGTTTGCTCATGCCACCATCCATCTCCTGAATGCTGACAAATTTCCCATTAGTTCCACTGCTCCACCCACTGTCTTTTATCAGTTCATTGTTTTGCTCTGGGCTTGGTCCAGAGACATGCAAGATAATTTATTCGGAGTTTTGGAAAGCACCTATAACTTGTGAAGCTGTTCTTTAATGCCATCAGGAATTTATTTTATGTCATAGATATGGCATAGTTATGGTAAAATTGGCGTAGTTAGTCGGGCATGGTTACGGTGATTCACGGAAAGAAGCACGGCACCAGATACTGGTATAATGTTTTAACGTAGAGGGTAAATCATGCTCCTGGTGAGCTCCAACAAAGATTAGGATGGCAGTTTAAAACTTCATTCAATCTCCCAATACTGCAACGTGGGGCTCTTTTCAACCATTTCTTTTTCCAGGATGTGGAGTTGTCATCATGGGAACCAATCATGAGTTGACATGCATATCACTGAAGCTTAAGCAGAGCTAGTACGGTGAACTGATGGCCATGCCTCGTTCTTGTTAGATGGGACACCTACAGCTACAATGAAGAGTAAGTAGTACCACTGGATACTACGTTGGCTTCACACAATGCTGTCATCCAGCCACATAACTAAGAAATCACCGATAGTATTCCAGAGCCATCTCAATATGGAGGCCATCCAACATGGCAACGTATACCTTCGCTCTGTGAATCTGAGGCCAGTTCCACTGGACATGTTTGGGAGAGTATGCAGCAGCTGATTTGTGATCTGCCTTTGAATATCCATACCATGCTTCACCATCGACCCTATTGCATCTTTCTTGTTAAAAAAAAAGAAAAAAAGAACAAAGTGGCAATAGAGCATTGAGTGAAGTTGGATCTTCAGGTTTGGGCTATTGCAAAGCATGGAAAGCAGCCCAGGTGATGTAATCATCCTTAAGTGTTTCTTTGTCTAGGAGTTTAATGACCGAGATCCAGCGCTGAAGCGGCTCTCTGGGAATAGGCAGAGAGATGTTGACTCTCATGGGCATATGTCAGATGAACCAATTGGAACAGAGGAAGAAGAGGAGATATTTCGGGGGAAGTTTGTCATCACCAACTCCGGAAGAGAGGATTTGCCATTGGGAGAAATCTGGGTTGGAAAGTTCACAGGTTGAGTCAGTCCCATGGAGTCACAGAAGTCCTTTGCTGATGTGCCATGGCTGGTGAGAAAGGTACCAACACCTAGCCAAGTTGCATGGTGACAATTGACAATTGCCCAAATATGAGGGCTGGCCCTGACTTTGTGAAGGCATGGGTATACCATCCTGGATGTGGGGGATCTTTTGGTCACTCCTGGGAACTTGTGTGTCCTGCAATTAAGGAAGGAACTCGACATGTTTATTCTCCAGCCAGTTTGAAACAATAAGTTTTGAAAAAGTGTGACCAATCTCAAATAGTGTGAGTCTGAAATTCTGTTAAAACGTAGTCAAACCTATTATAGGCGAGGCCTGTCAATAAATTATAGCAAAGGCTGATTCGAACCTTCAAGATTAAGAATAACAACCAAGACCCCTAATGGCAACACAGGGCCTCCTCGTTTCTCAATCCCATGACACCCCTTCCGACAGCCGTTGCTTTGTTCCACCCGGTCATGGTAATTGCAAAATTTTTCCCTATGGCATCTGACTCATTCGAATGTTTAACCAAGTGACTAATAGTAACGACTGATAAAAAGATTAAAATTTTAACCTGACTAATAGTAACTAATATTAATTGTTATGAAGTATTAATGAACAAATATTGATGTGCACAGTTTACCTTGGTCCCCTTATAAAGAGAAAACAAAGAAAACTTTTGTCAACTAAGTATTTGCCATGCCGGATGATGTCAGTGTTCTAATGAGCAGCGTGTCAAGCCTAACTGTCAAGGATCGTAGTTGCTGCTTCCTTTTTCCGTTTGTCATGGAATTGTTGTTTGTGGTCTTTCTATCCATTGAAATTATTTAATTCCATCTCATCACTAGTTAATTCCATTGATTTATTATCTACACTAATTTTTATTGAGCAAATTCTCCTCTGTCCAAGTTCTACATTTCCTTTCCTTCTCCTCTCCTTATCTTCTCTCCTTTCGATTATTTTCCCACTCTCCCACACATCACGACATCACACTCCCTTTTCCTTCTGATTGTTCTCATCCTTTTCTTCGTTACATCTTGATATGTTAATTTGGAATTTATTTTTCAGTTGTCAATGGATGGACATTTAATCCTGCCCATGAGTGTGCGATGAACGTTTCTTTTTGCTTTGAATTCCGTAGTTTGAAAATTTTTTAAGCAAGCTTCGGTTGCCGGGGAAGAAGACTTTCAACAATATGGACAGGGAGTTTTTGGATAAGCGGAAGAAGGAATTGAACACCTATTTGCAGGTACACAGGATAGTTTTTAAGTTGATTGTGGTTGTGCGTTGTGCCATTGTGACACTTTTCAAGTTTATTTGTTGTTGAGGTTAATTTATTGTTGTTATGCTCGTATTCACAGTTGGAAGGAGTTGCATTACCAACTCTGTTCTTTGCACTGGGTTCTATTTTATTTCATTTTGAAGGTTGCATACATGATGGATCATGGTCATGTGGGACCTTTTGCAATTTTTATGTCTCCTCCGACTAAATCAACGGAGGCATTATGTTTTCAGGTTGTCCGTCCGTCCGTCCGTGATAGGTTTTCATTACCGCGATAACTTGAGAATGGCTGAAGGGATCTTAGTCAAACTTGGTGCAGGTATGTATAATGATGTAAAGATTAACTGATTAGATTTTGGGTTCCTGAAATCAAATGCCAAAGGTTAGAGGTCATGTCAGGTAAAAATGTAATAACTTGAGAACAGCTGAATGGATTTAAATCAAACCTGGTACAAGTATTATAATGATGTCATAATGTGGGCGGAGGCATATCGGTCGATGTCGTGACGTCGAAGAGTGTTGTTCTAGTTCAATTTGTAATATTGTGAAACTTGCCTTGTCAGGAGTTATTGGTTGCTGAAACGCTTCATAATCACCCAGGCCTGCTGACCACGGTCCTAGAATTTCTAGAAAACAAGGCATATAACCGTGGAAAAGGGGAGTTTGCAAGGAAGGTGAGGTCTTGACCGATCAGGTTGGATGGAGGAACAGTCTTTGATTTTACAGAATGCTTCAGTGATGCAAGGATTACTCTAGTCCCCACACATTTTCTTCTTCCACCTTCCCATCACAATGATCCTTTATGCAGATGGATACTCTGGTGAACCCGCTGCGCACCTCTGTGCGAAACGTGTCCAATGCCGTGCGCTCCTTTCCCGACAGTCTGGTCGAGGGAATGACGCGCGTCTCGGACAACGTCGGCAAGATGTCTGACAAGTTGGGCAATGAAATAAGGTCCTTCAGTATCAGGGTGAGTTTCTAAATTTCTGGTGCAGAATTTGGTGAGAATTTCAAATGATTATTTAACGTTAACTATTTGCCTAGACTTAAAAGACTGTGTACAGTTTTTACACTTGTTTACTGGAAGCTACCTACAAGACTGTTAGAGCCACCAAAGCGTTTTAAAACATTAATAGCATAAGTTTTATTTGTTTTACTTCATTGCGGAGTGTTGTTTTGTAGATTAATCGATAAAGCCAATGTGCTTGTTTGATGTGTTGGGAAGGTGAGGGAGTTGGTCTGGAGATGCGGGAGTCGATATTCAGCCATGTTTTCATACGCAACTAACTCATTCTTTCGGGAGGTTCAGGAAAGAGGGAAGGGAGGGTGGGTTGTTCAAACTCTTTCCCCCAAGACTGGGTGAGTTCTGCTTGCTTGCACCAACAAGAACAACAAAAATAATCTCTATGCACACTTGTAAATAAATAGAATCACCTTTCTCTGCACCCCCACACACAAAACATCAGGATCCTAATTCAGCTTGCATGTGCTCTGCCAGTCATGTCATGCAGATGTGAACAAATTGGCAGCACATTGAAGCAACTCGAAACAAACATGGTTGGGCATCAATGGGTCAGGAGTGACCGACAGCCCTCCACACACATGATGATTGGGAGATAAAGCTCGATGCACTCAACATCCAGACAGAGCTCCACGGACTTGCACATTAAACCATGAGATAAATATCAGACTTCTCTGGAGACGTTTTCTTTGTAACATGTATGAAACTCGGTGTTTTGAAAGTGGTGTTATTCTTTGGTGAGAATAACCTATGAAACCTATAAATAAACGAATTTTTTATTTAAACGACCTCCTTCCCCCACACCCTCCCTCTTCCATTTTTAACCACCACATGGGCCTGTATAACAGCGTATAACCCTTTGTAGCAATGCCCAGTCAATGCTAACAATATACAAACTGGGTCTTGACAAAGCCCCACCCAATCAAAACTCTGAAGGATGAAGCGGTCACAAAAATATTCAGTTTTTTAAATTCCATCACAGGGTCATCACAGTAGACAGAAGATGCCCAACCAGACTGGTATCTTCTGTCATGGCAAATCACTCCTTAACTCCTCTTTTTCTTGTCCCACTTGGGCAATCTCTGTCCTCAGTCTGTTTAATCCTACCCTACCCTCCAGGGCTTTAGGTTGGCAGTAAACCACCAACTCAGGCCATCCTCTATCCCTACCTGTGATCTTTTCTTCTCCTCAGTAACCTTCCTCCTCTCCCCCACTCTCACCTCTCCACATCTATTTGCAGGTTCCTGTGTTCCATTTTATCTTCCTCCTCTCCATTCATCCCCTTGTTATGTCCATGTGTTGTCCTATTGCTCCACTGTCATTGTGTTGCATTATCTACTCGCTCACCTTGCTCTTCCATGAGCCTATGCTTTTTGGACAAAAATAAAATCACTTGCTGGTATTTCTCACACGTTTAATTCCATCTGTACAGGTTCCGACCATCCTACCACGGAACACGAGGCCGACAGTGTTCGACAACTGCAAGGTGTCTGCGCATTTAGATGAGAACGTAAGTTATTTTCTCTTTTCGATTTCTGGGTGATTCACCAACTTGCATTCACTGATTAATGGTGCATCGTTGATGATAGAATGGAAAGTGTGCATCGTTGATGTTAGAATGGAAAGTGTGCATTTCATGTTTGTTTTTTTGTTTTTTGTTTTTTTGTATACAGAATCGAGGCTCGTGAAAGAGCTAACATTTATTTCACAAACAAATCAAACAGACAAACAAAATATATATCATATATAATGTATTTATATATGATATTATATATAATATATATATTATATATAATATATATATAATATATTTGGATGTAAAGTGTGCATCTTTCATGTTTGGATGTAAAGTGTGCATCTTTCATGTTTGGATGTAAAGTGTGCATCTTTCCTGTTTGGATGTAAAGTGTGCATCTTTCATGTTTGGATGTAAAGTGTGCATCTTTCATGTTTGGATGCAAAGTGTGCATCTTTCTTGTTTGGATGTAAAGTGTGCATCTTTCATGTTAGGATGTAAAGTGTGCATCTTTCATGTTCGGATGTAAAGTGTGCATCTTTCTTGTTTCGGTGTAAAGTGTGCATCTTTCATGTTTGGATGTAAAGTGTGCATCTTTCATGTTCGGATGTAAAGTGTGCATCTTTCATGTTTGGATGTAAAGTGTGCATCTTTCATGTTCGGATGTAAAGTGTGCATCTTTCATGTTCGGATGTAAAGTGTGCATCTTTCATGTTTGGATGTAAAGTGTGCATCGTTCATGTTTGGATGTAAAGTGTGCATCTTTCATGTTTGGATGTAAAGTGTACATCTTTCCTATTTGGATGTAAAGTGTGCATCTTTCATGTTTGGATCTAAAGTGTGCATCTTTCATGTTTGGATGTAAAGTGTGCATCTTTCATGTTCGGATGTAAAGTGTGTATCTTTCATGTTCGGATGTAAAGTGTGCATCTTTCATGTTAGGATGTAAAGTGTGCATCTTTCATGTTCGGATGTAAAGTGTGCATCTTTCATGTTTGGATGTAAAGTGTGCATCTTTCATGTTTGGATGTGAAGTGTGCAACTTTCATGTTTGGATGTAAAGTGTGCATCTTTCATGTTCGGATGTAAAGTGTGCATCTTTCCTATTTGGATGTAAAGTGTGCATCTTTCATGTTTGGATCTAAAGTGTGCATCTTTCATGTTTGGATGTAAAGTGTGCATCTTTCATGTTCGGATGTAAAGTGTGTATCTTTCATGTTCGGATGTAAAGTGTGCATCTTTCATGTTAGGATGTAAAGTGTGCATCTTTCATGTTTGGATGTAAAGTGTGCATCTTTCATGTTTGGATGTAAAGTGTGCATCTTTCATGTTTGGATGTAAAGTGTGCATCTTTCATGTTTGGATGTAAAGTGTGCATCTTTCATGTTTGGATGTAAAGTGTGCATCTTTCATGTTAGGATGTAAAGTGTGCATCTTTCATGTTTGGATGTAAAGTGTACATCTTTCCTATTTGGATGTAAAGTGTGCATCTTTCATGTTTGGATGTGAAGTGTGCAACTTTCATGTTTGGATGTAAAGTGTGCATCTTTCATGTTAGGATGTAAAGTGTGCATCTTTCATGTTTGGATGTAAAGTGTGCATCTTTCATGTTCGGATGTAAAGTGTGCATCTTTCATGTTAGGATGTAAAGTGTGCATCTTTCATGTTTGGATGTAAAGTGTGCATCTTTCATGTTCGGATGTAAAGTGTGCATCTTTCATGTTTGGATGTAAAGTGTGCATCTTTCATGTTTGGATGTAAAGTGTGCATCTTTCATGTTTGGATGTAAAGTGTGCATCTTTCATGTTTGGATGTAAAGTGTGCATCTTTCATGTTTGGATGTAAAGTGTGCAACTTTCATGTTTGGATGTAAAGTGTGCATCTTTCATGTTCGGATGTAAAGTGAATATAAAATACCGAACCTGTTTTGTAACGAGTTTCCTCTCATTTTAACATTTAGTATTTATTGCTTTATGGGCCTTGAGGTTTATTTTGGGCGTTGGGGAAGCTGGGCGATGATTAATTAAGATGTGAGAAAAATATAACGTTCCCAAATCCAAAGAATAGAAACATTGTGTTGATGTGCCGTACTCTTTGCAGAGCATTAGTGATGCCGAAGCAGTTTCTTGGCGAGGGTTATATACTCAGGCCCATTGGTTTGCCATTGCCCTCCCAGCGTTGTTTGTCCGTGCTCTTTGCTTTTAAATGCTGTGCCTCAGGACGTTTTTATGTATTTGGTACGACTTGGCCGGTGTTTGAGCTACCGTCCTCCCAGACTCAGAGCAGACGCTCTAACCACCACGCCAGTGAGTCTGGTAACATAAGCATAGTACGGTGTTATTTTTCTTTCGTGCGATCAAAATACTTCACACAGCAATTTGAGGAAATTTCCTAATTGACTGAATGTTTGTGTTTTCTTGTCGTCTTTAATTTTGGCGATGCAGACCACAACTTTTCTTCCTTGTCAAAAAGTAGCATCTCCTCGCTCTCGCTTCTCCATTATGGAATTCCCTTGTGCAATAAATCAATTCTGCCAGCCAGTGTAACTAATTTGAGGAGGCCTTACATTATTGTCTTGAGCTGGAAGCTAATAACATCTTACTCGGTGGCATTGTAGTTAGTGTCCATCCGAGTCTGGTTGGTTGGCAATTCTCACCCTGGCCGAGTTGTTGCCAAGACTAACAAAATGGTATGTGCTGCCCCCTGTGTATTTAATAAAGCTCAGCATTTCAAGAATAGAATGTGGATAATCCTGTAGATTGACATCCAATGGGGAGGAGAAAATTTCTTCTTAACTGCCCCAGTGACTGGAGAGAATAGCGATATCTGCATAAGATGCCATCGCCATCACTCAGAGTGCCCTGGTAGTTACATCACTCACCCTAAGGTCCCTGGCTAAAAAAAAAAATGAAGGAGATATTTTGTTGGATGTTCTAGATGTCAATTTAATGCTCAGAACATTTCTGCACTCCATGCAGGCGGATGAGAACCTTCCTCTGCGCATTATGCTGTTACTTATGGATGAGGTGTTTGAACTTAAGGACAAGAACCAATGGCTGCGCAGAAACATCAAGAATCTTCTGCAACAGTTCATACGAGCAACCTTTGGTGACATGATCAACCGGTGAGTTACTCGGTACAGAAAAAGAACCACGCTTAGCTTGAATGATAGATGTCCATCTTTCACAAAAAACCTGACTGACTGTTTCCTTCCTCACCCTTTTCTTCTTCTTCCTCTTCCTCTTCTTCTTCTTCTTTTCATTACCACACTGTGCCAATCTTTGTGATTGCAGCATGTTGTTAACGATGGTCTGATTCATTTTATTGATGAGTAACTTCTTTTTGAGAATGATTGACTACTTTTGTCTGTTGCACTCGTGGGGAACGTCTTCGTCATTGGAAACATCGTTTAGCTTGTACAATTAATAGCTTTTGTTTTTCCTTGAGTTAGGGACATCCACAAGATGTTAGCCTTTACAAACATTAGTTGTGATGTTGTGACGAATCTAATACTCGTATCTTACGTTAATTGCATCTTATAAATTGATGTCATGGTTGGCATTCTTTTTGGCATCTGCAGAAGCAAAAATGCATCTTGTTAAATTTATTAGCATCACAGGATGTGGAGAATTGGGCCATGCATGTTGAATTAAACTTATTGCATGTAAATCAATTTTAAATGCATATACGATATTAAAGGTACAATTGCATTAACGTACAATCAAATAATTTTTGAACATAAGCATAGAAAACAACAACAAAAACTGTTTGTGGATTAAAAGGCCTTTCTGTGTTCTACCGCCTCTTTTTTGGTCTTGTGCCCTCTGCCCACTCTTATTATCCGTGGTTTCTGCAAGGTGCACATGGTCTGCCAAGTCACCCTCTTCTTGATAAAGTTATAAATAAATCTTTATTGTCCCATTTTCAGGGAAATTATTCTTTGGTGACACCGTAAGTTGACCATCATTAAAACATAAAACACAAAGGGAATTTAAAAAAAAAAAAAACACATTTAGAGGCCATTTTTCCCCGCAAAGGGGGTTGGCCTTTTTCGGGGGCCGTGGTTGTTGTTTTTTGGTCCCCTTTTTGAAGCAATGTTTTACGGCCGGATGCCCTTCCTGCCACCAACCCTTTTTGTCGCCTTTTACGACAAGCAGAGAATTACCAGTGAACTGGTACTCAATTAGCCGACCTCGGAAGGATGACAGGCTGAGTCAACCCCCCTGGCGTTAATTCAGCGATCGACCGGGATTCGAACCCAGGATCCTGGGATCCTAAGCTGGCACCCTAGCCGCTAGCCCAACACCAGGCTTAAAGGGAATAAGAAAACAATATTTAAAAAAAAAAAAAAATAGTCCTTAAATCCAGGCTCACTGCTCACCTACACCCATTTGTTCTTCTTTTCTCTCACCTGTGGAACAAACGGACCCAGTCTGCTCAGTCCCATTCTTTAACAACAGTACCGCAAGACAGCTGTTCACTACTTTGGGTCATACTCATCCATACTCATGACTACTTCAACCCCAAATGACCCCATTTCCAAGCACCCCACCAATTATACCTCCACCACCGAAGTTCGACTGAGCTTATGTTGTTTGGCTGTCTGTCTGTTGGCTGTGAACAGGATATCTCAAAATGTTATGCACGGATTTGGATGAAACAGGGTGGATGGGTTGGGTGTGTGACAAGGACTAATCAATTCGATTTTGGTGAAGATCTGGATACTATAATTATTTTAAGTGATTATTCACCATTGAGAGATGGGACCAAAACGATATTGTATATTGCGCATATATCTCAAAAAGTTTTGCAGCAGTTATGACAAAACTTGGTGGATGAGTTAGTAGGTGATAAAAACATACTGATTATATTTTGGTTAAGGTCTTTTTTTTATTTTTTATTTTTTATTTTTTATGTATACAAGATCGAGGCTCGTGAAAGAGCGAACATTAATCACACAGAAAGACAAAATGGATGCAGATCCGGCTTATCAGTGGGATACAAAACATAAACTGTTCAGCTTGAATGAAATGAATGAATGAATGAATGATCGTTTTAAGGCCATTTTCCCCGCTAGAGCACGGGTTAGCCTTGCGGGCCCCCTGACAATCAAGGTTCCCTGGTTGAGGCAATGTTTTTTATTTGTTTTGTTTTATGTTTTGCAATGCAATGTTTTGTTCAGCTTGGTGGAGGTATATGCTCCACCGAGTAACGATCTAGTTTCAGGTTGTGATTCTCCCTTTTCCCCACCCCCTCTCTGCCTCACATCTTTTCGTTTGTTAGTTGAAGATTAATTAGCAGTAATCTTATTTTTCTGTTTGGCATTTGCTTTATTTTAAAATAAAGTTACTTTATTTGTGCTTTCCCATGGCGTTTCTAAACTTTTCAACATTCAAAGAATATGCCTTTTTTCAACATTCAAGTAGAAGTGCATAACATAGTAATATACTGTTATATATCTTGTGTTCCCAACCCCTCACTCTCAGTTGCTATCTTTCCCAATCATACCCAACTGCTCCTGGATTATGTGTCTTTTGCACTTGAGAAGGTGAAAATGTTCTTTGAATCCTCGACTCTTACTCTGCTACTGGACAGGACCGCATCAGCTCACGTGTCCAAAAAAAAAACCTGCTCTGCTGATCATGCACATCCTCTCTCTGCACTTTTCACCCTATCATTTGCTCAAGGTCATCTTCCATCTGTTTGGAAATCCACCAACATCACTGCATTACACAAAATGAGCAAAACTGTTCCCCGAAACTACAGACCTATCAGTTTACTTCCAATCATCAGCAAAGTCATGGAATCCATCATTGCAGTTGATATGTAATCCTTCCTTTTCTCCAACAACCTCATCTCAGGTCCTCAATTTGGATTCAGACCAGGCTACTCAACCTTGGAAATGCTGCTTCTACTACTCACCCAACAATGGATGGAGGCCCTCAATGTCAGAAATGAGATCAGGGCCGTATCTCTGGACATATTTCGTGCTTTTGATAGTCTGGCAGCCCGCCTTGCTCTCCATGTTCACTGCATATGGTGAAATAAAGAGTAAACGACTGATAAGGGGCATTTTTAAAAAAAATGAAATTTAGTACTTACGAAATGAGTACTTACGCCAACTTTCTACATGTATAAAGCACAATTTATGGTGATAGACACCAGTTATGTGATTCATGTCAAGCGCTGTACAAATCGTAGCAGCCACTTCTTCAATTTTCAGACCATATCATCTCAAATAACCGCATTGTCCTATTCCATATGTCTTTCTCCACCAAGTTGGGCTTTATTTTAATGCCCTGCACGCACGTGCAGTGCTGATGTTTAGATAACTGATTTAAAAACAATTTTTTTACATTTTGGGGTGAAAAAATCACTAAATGGAATTTTTCACCAAAAAGTCTGCAGATGCAGCAATTAAGAGATCGTTTTTCGTAATCAGCACACAATTCTGATACAGAAAGCATCCTCAGACATTTAGCCTCAGACACTCTTGGAAGGAACCTTGATCGCCGAACGATCGCCGAATTAATGCCAGGGGGGTTGACTCAGCCTGTCATCCTTCCGAGGTCGGCTAATTGAGTACCAGTTCACTGGTAATTCCCTGTTTGTCGTTGAAGGCGGCAAAAAGGGTTGGCGTCAGGAAGGGCATCCGTCCGTAAAACATTGCTTCAAAAAGGGGACCAAAAAACAACAACTACCACGGTCCCCGAAAAGGCCAACCCCCGCTTTGCGGGGGAAAATGGCCTCTAAACGGTGGTATGTACTCTTGGAAGGAACCCGAATAAGGGTGTGTGAAACTAGGGTGTGTAACATTTACGAATTGATTAGATTTTGGTGTAGATCCGGATCCAATTCTGTGAATTGTTTTTCAGTGATTCTTCACCACTGAGTGATTGAGCGAAACGCAATATATAATGTGATATCTCAAAAAGGCATGGATACATTTGGATGGAATTTGGTGGGCAGGTTGGGTGTGTGACTATGACAAATCGATTCGATTTTGGCGAAGATCAGAATCCGGATACGAGAATTTTTGAATTTTTTAAGTGATTCCTCACCATAGAAAGATGGGGGCAAAAAAAAAAAATATATATATGTATAGAGCATGATATTACAAAACGTTGTGGATGAATTTGCGAGGGGACAAGAACAAGCCCATTAGGTCCAGATTTTGGTTGAGGTCCGGATCGAGATCCGGCCTATCAGTGGGATACAAAACATAAACTGCTCAGCCTGGCGGAGTTATGCGCTCTACCCAGTGCCATTCTAGTATGTTACATCCTGATTTGTTCAGTGTAAAAGCTCTTGCATGAGCCTCCACTATGTATATTTAAAAAATTGTGGTCGGGATCTCTCATGACCAATTCCCACCAGGGGATAGGGGAAGGTAGGTTACCACATCCGACTGTAATTTGCGTACGCGTCAGCGATGAAGACCGCTTGACCGTTCGTGAATCCGCTTGTCAAAATGGCCCAGCAAACTGCGGCAGGCATCCTGCCTTAAATCGCACCTTTATGCATGAATCCCAATCAACCCGGCTGTGGGGTCATGTGCCGACTAACTCTACGTGCTATGGAGGTTCACTTTACCTCAAACAGATTCTCATTAAGAAAGATGATTTTATTATGGAGCAAGGGAGCTGAGGGGGAGAGAAGACCAATTGGCGCATACACAGCAAATCAAACGGTAACAAATGGATAATAAATTATCCATGTGTTAACGGTGCTCAGTACTTGACATGGCTTAATCATTTCACTTGATTTTCATCTTCTCGTGTGAACACGTGACTCAGCAGCAGGTTGACGAGACAGAGAATAGAGAGAGTTGGAAGAGACCTGCCAACCCCCCCCCCCCTCCCCCCCGCCCCCCGGGTGCTTGTACACACAAGGTGTGAACTGAATCGGTACCCTCCAGCCGCACTCTCTGCAAAGCAACACGACCACAAAGACCTGGGCAGGAACCACAACGCAGCAGGCAGCCTAGAACAAGGCACTTGGGGAACCAAAATCAAAAGGCAAACTAAAGGCAGACATACCAGATACCTTGGACGAGAACTTTGGATAAGGATGAACCTTCAGACCATCTAAAACATGGACCTCTGACGAGAATTAACTTTGAGAGTACGGTCAACCCCTTTGTACGGCACCTTTTAAAATAATTCTCCTCGTGGCGGCTCCTTGGACCACCATTGGCACACTCATTGGCTGGCCAGTGGGGGGAAAGTTCCCCCCACATTTTGTAGCCTCGTGGTCTCTTGTGTTCAGCCCGCATGCCATTCACATGTATGTACGTGGCTCTTGGTGTTGTAGGCATGGACGTGGCCTCTGTATGACAGAAGTTTGTTTACACACCAGACAGTTCACAGTGAGGAATGTTGCAGAATACATAAACAATGGGGGGGAAATAGGGTTAGACACAAACATTGCTGTTATGGAGACAAGAGTTTCTAAACCTCATGAATACATTAATTGCCTATGCTTACACTAAACATGTACTCTGAAATAACTTGTAATTTATTCCTCAATTACCCTTGAAACTCGAGCTGTAAAAATACGATTGATTCCCAGGGTGAGACATTGTTGTTGTCAATCAGTATTGTGTTGCTGATGTCCAGCCAGCCAGCTTTGGATCCTAGGTGCAAAGCCAGCTTTGGATCCTTGGTGCAAAGCCAGCTTTGGATCCTTGGTGCAAAGCCTGGGTTGGCTAAGCAGTTTGGGTGCCAGCTTGGGATCCTAGGATCCTGGGTTTGAATCTGGGTCGATCGCTGAATTAATGCCAGGGGATGGACTCTGTGGGGGGGAAAAATGGCCTCTAAAGGCGGGGGGGGGGGGGTTTTAATCGGTATATAGCAGTTAGCCTTTTATGCTTTAGTAGGTGGAAGGTTTGTGTAAACTTTATGATTGTAGTGGTAATTGTAATTGTTTTAATTTTTTGTTTTTTTAAAGGAAACCTCCCACTCTGTGTTGCTGCATTTTCCTTGAGTGTAGTTGCAAAATTTCCTATGTCAACATTTTTCCTTCATTTACATTGAAGTTTATTTCTTTGAAGTTTAAAAATGTTTCACTTTGCCCAACATTGTTTATTGTTCATTGCACTGCATTGCTCTTTCCATTGGCAGAAAAATAGTTGATCATGTTGACTACATGACTTCACCAGAACAAGTTGCGGAGCACGTTAAGAGATTCCGGTAAGCATTTCTTGCAGTGAATGTAAAGTTTCAAGCCGATTTTCCTTTTACATGATGTCAGCGTCAGCGTGGCAGACGACACTTGTTGCTAACAGGTTGTGCAGCAATCCTGGGGTGAGACTCAATCTGTGCCTTGCTTCCCAGTCAAGTTTGGGGGTTCAATCTGTGTATATTAACGGCTTAGATTGGTCACAAATAAGCAATTTGCAGTATGTTGTCCTGATGAACCCATAATGAGGGTGAAATCTAGATCGACATCTCTGCCTTTGTCTGTTTGTGACCATGGAGCTTTAATCTCAGTCTGCAAAGACTTGAGTACCACACGGATGCCTCCTAGTTTGGAGGTGATCTGTTGGTATAATTTATGCACATCATGTCAGCATCATGTCATGGGGTTAGTGTGCTTCCTTAGTTAAATATATATACAGTCATGTGAAAAAGTAAGTACACCCCGTGTAAAGTTTTGACTTTTTCAACATATTTCAACATACAGCTATTTGATCTTCATTTCAACAATATTGATAGATAAAGGTGATATAATATAACAAATATCATTGTAGTCCATTGTATAATTTAAATAAACATAAATGCAAATTTCACATGTGGAAAAAGTAAGTACACCCCTACATTTATCACGACTTCAAATACCTAAAATTAGAATCAGGTGCACCAGCTCAGGTGCAAATGATTAGAACATCGTGAGAGAGGATCTTGGAGGAACCTGTCTTATTTAAACCTCAGACATTTAGTTTGGTTTGCTCTTTGTTGTTGAAGTGTGTGGGGTCACCATGCCTGGATCAAAAGAGCTCTCTGAGGCCTTCAGAAAGAAGGTTATAGATGCCTACAAGTCTGGGAATGCATTTAAAAAGATCTCCAAACAATTTGAAATCAATCATTCGACTGTCCGGAAGATCATCTACAAGTGGAGAAGATTCCAAACAACTGCCAACTTGTTCAGGCCAGGCCACCCCAGCAAGTTCAGCCCGAGAGCAGACCGCAAGATGCTGAAAGAAGTCTCGAAGAACCCCAGAATGTCATCACGGGACCTACAGGTAGCTCTTGCCACTGTTGATGTCAAAGTGCACTAGTCTACCATAAGAAAGAGGCTGCACAAATTTGATCTACATGGGAGGTGTGCCAGGAAGAAACCTTTGCTGTCCAGAAAGAACACCAGGGCCAGACTAAAGTTTGCCAATGAACACCGAGGCAAAGACCAGCACTTCTGGAACAATGTGCTTTGGACAGATGAGTCAAAGCTGGAGCTATTTGGCCACAGTACCAGAAGACATGTTTGGTGAAAACCAAAGACAGCATTGGACCACAAGAACCTGATACCAACTGTAAAGCATGGTGGTGGAAATATTATGGTTTGGGGCAGCTTTGCTGCATCAGGGCCTGGGCAGCTCACCATCATAGAATCCACTATGAATTCTTCATTGTACCAGAGGGTGCTTGAGGATAATGGGAGGCCATCTGTCGGAAAGTTGAAGCTCAACCAAAGGTCGACCTTGCAACATGACAATGACCCTAAACATACCATTAAATCCACCAAGGAATGGCTGAAAAGAAAGAAATGGAGGGTTTTGGAATGGCCAAGTCAAAGCCCGGATCTAAATCCCATCGAGATGTTGTGGGGGGATTTGAAATGAGCTGTGCATGCGAGAAACCCCTCAAACATCGCACAGCTGAAAGAATTCTGTATGGAGGAGTGGGTGAAAATTTCTCCCAGTCAATGACAGAGATTGGTAGACAGTTATAAGAAATGCCTACTTGGGGTTGTTTCTGCCAAAGGGAGCAATACCACCTATTAGAGCCAAGGGTGTACTTACTTTTTCCACATGCGAAATTTGCATTTATGTTTATTTAAATTATGCAATGGACTACAAAATGTAAATGTTTCATGATATTTGTTATATTATATCACCTTTATCTATCAATATTGTTGAAATGAAGATCACATAGCTGTATGTTGAAATATGTTGAAAAAGTCAAAACTTTACATGGGGTGTACTTACTTTGTCACGTGACTGTATATGTATATATATCAGTCATTATGCCACTCCATACTATCAGTGGTGAACCGCCATGAAGGTATCCCATCCAGCTGTCGCGGTACCTTAGTGTGGCAGGCAGTGCTTATCGCTCCCATTAAGGTACAGCGATAGCTGGATGGGATACCTTAATGGCGGTTCACCACTGATAGTATGGAGTCGCATATTGACTGGTTTATAATCGAAAGGTTTTCAGATTCACAAGTGTATGCAGGACTCACTGCGTTGCCCTGATGAAGCCCCAACAAGGGCGAAAGCAGGTCAGTAACTGTGAGTTTTGTATGCACTTGTGATAGTATCTGAACTAAGATCTAAATTACGCACTGTCAGATGGCTCTTCCAGAGCTTGGCAGGCAAGGCGTATGTACGTGGCAGTGACGTCACAGCGTGCGCTCGTTAGGTTGGAGAATTGAAATTATATTCTGATATATATATATATATATATATATCAGAATATATATATCTGCCTTGTCCAAGTGCATTCTTCAACCACAACTACCATATTAAAAGCTGTAATCATTATTTGAGGTACAAAGTGAAAATATCCATGGTTCACACCGCCCTGTGCAGAGATTCCCTGTGGCCTGGTGGGATCCTCGCTGAGACCGCTCCTCCTCGGGATGAGGCCACACAAATGAGGACGAGGGTGACTGCTCGCACCAAGATGTTGAGCAGCATGCCAGGTATGGTTTGCAAAAACACAGGTAACTAGAACTGCATTCGATAGAGCGCATACCTCCGCCAGGCTGAACAGTTTATGTTTTTTTATCCCACTGATAGGCCTGATCTGGATCTGGACCTGAACCAAAATTTAATTCGCCTGTTCTTGTCAACTACCCAACCCATCCACCTAGTTTTGTCATAATCCGTGAACAACTTTTCGAGATATCCTGCGATATATAATTTTCGCCCCATCTTTCAATGGGGAAGAATGGTGAAATTAAAAACCTCATGTTTCGTCTGAATCCGTCCACAACTTTTTGAGATATCGTGTTAGATATCAGTTTTAGACATATCACTGAATGGTGAAGAATGACTTAAATATCCTGCTCACAGACAAAAAGGCAGACAGGTGTGAAAATATAACCTACGTCTACCGTTGGTGGTGGAGGTAATGAAATGTGGTTATTATAAGAGCCCTGTTGAAATATGCAAAATAAATTTTTTATTCTTAAGAGAATGAATCAATACTTTTTCAGGACTCGTTTTGAACGATAGCAACGTGTATAAAGATATCCAGAAAGATATTTGGAATTGCATTCAACTGTAATGTTTGATAAGGGGTGTGAAGTTCCAAAAACGTGATGTTGAAATCCTGTTGTGCATCAGATGAGCTCAAGCATATCCTTGGAGCAGAAACGATGCGCCGTGGACTACTCCGGGTTTTCGAAATGTTCCAACACCGACAGCTCAACCGTCGACTCCTCTTCGTCATAATCGAGGGCCTGCTCGAAACGCTGTACCCGCGTAACCGTCTGCACCAGCTCTTCCTGCGCTTGCACGGTCGTTCGCCACGCCTGTATGCCTTTCACCAGCGCTTCAGACAGCAATGGCCCGCTAGTCATGCGGCCCGCACGCTGCAACTTTCCAGGAGGTGACGCCCTGCACAGATGGTCCTAAGTGTCCCCACATGGTCACAAGCAAACAATAAATGCAGTTACAGTCACAGACTGCTTGGGGTAAATGGGTGAGTGAACGAAGAGAGCATCGAAAATCGTAAAAAGAGAAAGACTATGTCCTGACTTCATTGTGTACGATTGAACGGATGCTTAAGGACCT
Organism: Myxine glutinosa; assembly: GCF_964187855.1. NCBI lineage: Eukaryota > Metazoa > Chordata > Myxini > Myxiniformes > Myxinidae > Myxine > Myxine glutinosa. The sequence continues at coordinate 27,692,685 of NC_136270.1, read as the reverse complement.
GGGTCGTCAGGATGTGAACTGGTAGTCCCAGCAGAGACGCTTCGTGTTTACATTGATGATGCATTGACAAAGGATGACACACTTCCTGCCTTTTTATGTTGCTCAACCTAATGGTATGGAGGCAGCATTTGTCCTTTTTGTTTGTTTTATTATTTTTTTGACACTTCTTGTAATTGGAACATTTTATTGACCATATGTTTTTCCCCTTCATATCGGAAATGCAGGAATTTGGCCTGCGTGTATTATTAGTGATTTATTTGCGAGAGATCTTTGCCCATGTCAAAAATTGTGGTGATTGAAAGTGGTCTATCATTTGGGTTATTTAAAAAATTGCCGAAAATAAAAACAAATATGATTGAGGTCATTTTGTTTAAGTCAAGTACTTATTTTGGTTTTATTTTGAGGAATCTTAAAAATGGATGTATTGATATACACCTGGTGTTGATTTACTGAAACGTCACTTTAACCGTGTGGGTCATCCATTATGTCCGAGTTATTATTATTAATTTTTCGATTTTTTTTTTTCTAAACTAATCCAAGGCTCATGCTGGAGCTGGTAGATAAATCACATGCAGGTTTGTAATGGGAATGTAATAATAGTCTGAAATACTGTGAAGCCTGGTTTTATTAAATGCAAATTATATAGGGTATTATGAAAGCACTGAAAGGAACAGCTCTATACCGGTTATATTGTGCATTTCACGACTCGTCTAATTATGGCTAATACTATAAAATGTGTTTGTGAATCTTTGACTCGGTCAATCGCTCCTTGCATCATGTGTTCCGTGCCACCTCCAGGATTACAATCTCCGTCAGCTGCAACCTATGCATCACAGGATTTAAACAAACAAACAAAAAAAAAGAACGTAATCGTCATTTTAAAGCATCGTCATTGGCTATCTGCTTCGGTGTCACTGTAGAGCAGTTCCAGGACGTCGATGATTATTTGTTTTGCTTATTTACCTTTTACGTCTCAATCCACACATCGTTTTTATGTTTTTTTAGAGACTCTGCTGATGTTCGGAGTGGAGGGGGACAGGTGTACTTGTTACCTCCGCCACCAAAGGTGGATGGAGGTTATGTTTTCACCCCTGGCTGTCTGTCTGTCTGTCTGTCTGTCTGTGAACAAGATATCTCAAAACGTTGTGGACGGATTCGGACGAAATTTGGCAGAGAGGTAGCGTATGTGACATGGACGAAATTATTAGATGTTGGTGAAGATCCGGATTTCGATCCGGCTAGTATAATATTTTTTACGTGATTCTTCACCATTGGGAGATGGGGTCAAAAACGATATATAGCAGGATATCTCAAAAAGTTGTGGACAGATTTTGACGAAACCTGATGGACCGGTTGTGTGTGTGACGAGGACTAATCGTTTCGATTTTGGTGAATATCTGAATATGGATTCGGCTACAAGAGTTGTTGTTTTTTTAAGTGATTCTTCACCATTGAGGGATCGGGTGAAAAGCGATATACAACATGATATTTTAAAAAGTTATGGACGAGTTATGAATAAACTTGGTGGATGAGTTGGTTCAGTGACAAGAACAAGCCGAATAGATTTTGGTTCAGGTCCAAATCCAGATCCGGCCCATCAGTGGGATGCAAAACGTAAACTGTTCACCAGGCGGAGGTATGCTCTCTACTGAGTGCCGTTCTAGTATTTCCATTGCTTTACTTACAAAGCGCCGACCTGATCTCTGTGGTGCTTCGAAGACATAAAGCTTTGCTGATAATTCGACCAATTATTTTGCTTTTAACCCTCAGATTTTGCCTTTTATCTTTTTCTTTTTTTTAGCTTGTTGCAGCATTGCTTGGGTTTGGCATTTGCTCCCAGCTGAGTTTACCTCAACGTAAGTTTTATTTTTTTAAATGTTGAACTGGTCCATAAATGTGTGCCTATTTAGTCAAGCTGGATTTTTATTTTTGTTAATTACCCAGAAGTTGAAAAAAAACTTTAAAGAAAAATAAAAACTTGAGCACTGTTTTTATTTTATTTTTCACCGGCAGGAAATTCAAAGCATTTGAGGGTTCTGGATAATGCTGACAACATAAACGCTTGTGCAAAGAACCTTGTGATGCGGACTAATTTTGTTTCCACACTACACACCTTTAAGTAATGCTACATAACAAAGGCACTAATTTTATTTTCACTTAATTGTTTTTTTAATTATTCAAACAGGGTGTTTTGTTTGTGGTGGGAGGTTACGAGGATTGGGGTGGCATAGCACCTGCATAAAATCCAATGGGAATTTCTGGAGTATGTATTGGATTTGTTTTTCTTTGCTTGTGTGTATGTGTATATATATATATATGTATATATATATATAAGAAAAGCACATGTTTGAGAGAATGCTCTTCTGTATTATGTAAATAATTTGATGTATGTATTTGTACAGCCTCAATGTTGATGTGTAGATAACATCAACTCTTCCACTTACATTGTTGGTTTGAGCAGTGCAAGTCATGAGTCTTTTAATAAACCTTAATGCAGCACTTTGAATTTTATTGTGGTAGTATGTAAATGTTTCAGACTGGATGGCTATATCAATACAGCTTCCATTTAATAAAATTTTTGGAAAATGAAATTATTTTGTAGATTTGACTATTGTGCAAATTGATGTATATAGTCATAAGACGACACGCTGATTGTTCCTGCATGTACTATTTAGAATGTTGTAGTGGATGAGATCATTGCATGGAGTATGGATTGAAAGTTTTTGTGCATGGGACATTTCGCTCATAGGATGGCAATGGCAAAAAATATGTGACTTCGCAGCTGCTGTTGTTGACATCACAAAAAGGTAGGTCCATCCTTAATGTTGACATCTACAAATAAATTAATCATACCACCATTTGTGGAAGTGGTACTTTACAATCTACAGTGAAAACTGTCAAATCCGAAATGTCCCAAAATTCTAACTTCAAAAAATTGTTTAAAAAATTATTACAAAAAATATATATTGATGCCGTCTGCTTAAAACCGATTCATCTGCTGATGTGATGTCCACATTAAAGAAGGAATTTGCCATCAAGAGCTGTATTTGGGCAGTTCTACATGCATCACAACCAACATTCAAAAATGCATGGCGTAACTTATGACCACTTACAATGTTCCATGATGCTGAGCAACCTGAAGACTTTGAAGGTTTTAAACTTTCGAGTGAGAAGGTTGATGCAGCAGAATTGATACGTTATGCAAAGGGTATGAACATTGAAGTGGCCAAGGACTTGCATGAAGATGACATCTTGGAGTGGTTGGATTACGACAGTGAAACACCTGTGTCTGCCAGATGACAGATGAAGAGGTTGTTGAAACGTGATCATTAACCCCAATGAAGAAAATATTGATGACAGTGAAAGTGACGGTGAAGAAAAAAAGCAGAAGATTCCCATTGATCAGGGAATAAAACTTGGAGAACAGTATGTATGCTTCTTACAGGGAATGAATTTTATCTCTTAACAAGAAATAATGAATATTTACCTTAACCAAGAGAAACTGGAGGAGAACTGAACTTTATGAAACAAATGACTAAAGAAAATGGGATGGCAACAAAGCATTGTAAACAAACTTTAAGTGGTATTTCAACCTTTTCACAAAGCCACTGTCCTTCAACTCGTTCCTCCCACATCCCTTATTTGTCTAATTTTATTGTCCAATTCCTTCGTTTTATTCCTTATTTGTCCAATTCCTTCCTCTTATTCCTCCCACAACTCTCCCTCTATTTTGTCTTTCAACCCTGCTGTTGGTGTTTTCCCCTCTCTCCACTGTTCCTCCTGTCCTTTTGCGTCCTGATCTGTTCAGTGTTAAAGCTCTTCCATGAGCCTTGCCTATATATATATATATATATATATATATATATATATATATATATATATATATATATATATATATATATATATATATATATATATACTGTATATATATATACTGTATATATATATATATATATATTATATATATATTGTTACGGACACGGTTTTTGGATGTTATTTTACCGAGCGGTGGTGTATTTAACCGCGTCCGAACAGTTACTCCCCGATTAGAACCCGATTCCACCCGAACGTTGACTAATCGCGCTACAGATATTCAATTGGGAAACCTCTAAAGCGACCGAAAGAGAAGAAGAGAGAAGAAAGACAGAGTTTGGAGGAAGAACAGATTTATTATACACACACAAGCAATATTTTAGAGCGACCAATATTATTTACAGCAATAGATGGAAAAGAGCAGTCACACAGTGCATTGTTAACTTATTCTATTTCATTTACTTAATCCCCAAGACAAACGAGTAGGACAGGACGTTCACACTCACACGGTGGATATTGCAGGCAGATAATGGCTCGAGGTTGATTGCTTGAGAGGAAGGCAAGGTCGGAGGCAGCAGCTTCCAACCCCTCGCGGTTTTGGCGGGAAAACCTCCGTCGCGTATCCGCGGCCGTCACGCGCTGGCTCGGCACACCTGCTCCTCTTCCTGGGGTGGAGCCGTCTCCCTCCGTTCAGCGCGTCTCTCCAACGACAGGGGATATTGCAGGCAGGTAGGTAGGTAGGTAGGTAGGGCTTGCGGTGGATTGCGCTCCTCTTCCAGGTCATCCCCCAGCGTATCTCTCAAGGCCTCTCCTTGGTGCAGCCTCGTTGCTCCTCTCCAGCTCATCTCCAGTCATCTCCCAAAGCAGTCCCTTACATTCGCTTTTATCACCTCCGGCGGAATTAAGCCGCCGGCTCCGAGGGCACGCCTACCGGGTCACTCACCGCGGTGTTGATTGGCTGTTAGGGCCGGTTCACTCCTGCCCTCTTCTGACGAGGTGGAGCCACGCCTTTCTTCTCCAACCTTACCTCGTGGCCAATGGTGGTTGAAGAGAAAAACCGACCAAAATGCGGAAGGCAAATGGAAGGGAGGTTTTGGGGAAATTGGAAGGGCCTACGCTTATTTTGTTTGATACAATGCAAAGTCAATCTAGTGGAAAACACATACTTAGCCTACATGGAATAAGGAAATACACTATTTAAAAGATATATCGTGACCTGCGTGTATGTTCTATGAAATTAATTAGGAGGACGGCTGCGACCATTATTTACATTACCAGGATGTTACCATACCAAAACCATACTCTTCACATCCGTTACCCTTCCTCCAAAATTGTTACACTCCTCAAAACCCGTTACACTTCTCAAAACCCGTTACACTTCTCAAAATCGTTACACTGCACCCTCCTTTCTTCAGGCACGTCCTCGGGCCTACTAGACTTAACTGAGTGTGACATGTAGGTGTAATTCCCTCTACAATTAACCTGACCCTGAGTGTGACAATTTTAAAACACAAATAAGTATGTCCCCCTATTGCATTGCATCCTGTCTAACAGACTCAAGCCCACAGCTAACCGAATTACGGAATTATTCTGAAACTATACATTTACGGTGGGGAGCATTATTTACAATGACGTGATTTCTTATTTACAACGCAACCCAGGACCTGTGTGTTTTTTTCTTTTCTTTTTAGGGAACAAGAGAAAGAAATTCCTGTTGGGAGGGAGGAGACAGCACGCATTGCATCGATGCACCAGTACCAATACCACCAAAGCACCCAAAAGCACCCAAAAGCACCACAAGCACCACAAAGCACCACAAAGCACCACTCGGTGCGCAGTCACCATGGTTCATAATAAACACAACAAAACAACTGGTGGTGGCCTTCTCCTTGTCTGCTGGGCCGATGTTCTTTCTGACGTCTTCTGGCTTCATGCGGCCTATTTGGACATAATAAAAAGCACAACTTGTGTTCGTTTTTTATTATTATTTAGGGCCTCAGGGGCCAACTAAGGGTGGTCCACCTGTTTGGCATAGGTGCCACCTTACCGAGGTCCGCAAGCAAGATTCCCTGGCCACTATGGCCGGTCTCCAACAGAGGTGCTCTGCCCCAGAACCTGGGGTCCATCAAGTGGTACTTGGCCGCCGAACAGCGGTCCATAAAGTGGTACATCAACGCAATGCGTGCTGGTTCTGGGAATCTCGGGCGCACAATGGCCACCTCACGCACGCTCCCTTCGGCACCCAATGGCGCACAGGTCATGTGGGAGACAAAAGAAAGACAATTGAGCGAGGGGTAAGGTCACAAGGGTACACGTCAATAAGGCAATGCAAGGTGAAATGCGTACGGAGGCCGAAGTGAGAAAGCTCGTCCCTACCGTACGTCACCCCCCTGTCACCTACACTACCCTTGCTCTTACCCCATATTTACAAAATCTACCCATTTACAAATTCGTCACTACTGTCACGTCTTCCCCATATTTCCCTTATACCAAATTCGTCACCACAATCCCTCTACTTCAAAATTTGCCATCATCAATTCATCATCAATCCTCAAAAGGAGGGAGAGATGGAATTACGCACAATGTCACACCCACGTCATGATGCGTCTCACAACCCAAACATTTGCACAGTAAAAAATAATCAAACATGGCATGGTGTGGAGTACCTGTCACCTCAGGTGAGTGGATGCAGATGGTGTGAGGAGATCCTTCATCCTAACTATCCTCTAAATGATTTTAACACACTTTACACTACCCGGGGTCTTTCCCTGCCAATCCATTGGCCAACTTACACTATGGGTTCTAATAACCAATTCCCATTGGCCAAACTGTGGTGCTCCTCAATTTTGGGGTCTCACTCCCCCGATTCATCTCCCGGTGCTCTAGCACAATTTCTGGGCTGCGACGTGTACCTCTCCCAACAGGTCTACCCACCTGCACACCTCCACCACTGTAGTTGCCACCCGAGCTTACCTAGCTCCTCACTCACCCTAACCTAACTAACTGGGGACAGCCCCTCTCCTGGCTCTGTCACCCCTTGGTGCCCTCTGGCACTGGGCTACCCGGGTCCGTCCTCCGGATCCTCGGGCCCCATCCACACAACTACTACCGGCTCCCAGAGCCCACCTGCGGCCTCACCTGGCCGACATCCTTACAGTGGTGGAGTGCCCAAACCAACTACACACACTAACAGGCTACACGCCCAGCCATTTCCACAACACTAATGCACCCATCCAAAGACCATTCTTCCACTCGCACCACAGATGCCAATATCCAACCACAATTTACCTATACCCTCTACCTAACACTTACACTACCCGCCCCGGGTATCCGTGATGGGGGTCCACTCTTCCCCCATTCACACCTTCGCACCATCCACTCCACTCCACAATTTCCACCATACTCACTCCACGACCATCCATTCCAATACTCCATACCATTTATTCCATACACCTGTCTTTCATTCACCTGTCGTTGCACACCTGTGCAATCATACCTGGTGCCACCTGCACCCTCCTTTCTTCCTGGACCATTTGGTCAACACAACACGCAATCACCACTACTCCCTCATACACTGCTCCACACACCTGTTCAGTTGCACACCTGTGCAATCACACCTGTTCCATTCTCACCCGTTCAATCCTCACACACACGGCATCATCTCAGCTAACTACTCCCTTCTGAAACTTGCGCTTCCCAGTCGTCCCTTTAAACTATTGCGCTCCCTCGTCATTATAATCCACACTAATCTACCTGCGTCCCCACTACAGGTATCAGTCACTAACTAACCTTAACGTTACCTAAGGTCATCTTCTAGGGCCCTATCAATATAACCTAACCCACCCGGGCTAGTTTTCACTGCCATACACCCCATAAGCTATTGCTCCTTTGCCCCCCACCTGTGAGGGATGGTGGATTTGCCATCCCACCACATCGGGGGTCTCTCACTACCAATTTCGCTCGTCCAAATCCAACAATTCAAAAATTTTCCATTTACCGCCAATTCTATTCACTTTTCTAAATTTCGTTTTAAATCACTATCACTATCACCATCACCCGTCTACTTATTACATCCTCTCGGTGCGCCAATTCACATCTACAGCCCGGCTTCGTACAGCCGAGCACTGAACGCGGATTCTTTTGTGCTGGCGGCTGGATGCGTCCCGCATTCGGGGCCGGGGCGGGGGCTTACCCGGGCCGAGATCCCACGCATCACCTCGGCGTGGAGCCATCCAATGTCCCGATCTCGACCTGCCGGCACGTCTCAACAAAACGTGGTCGCCATAGCGACCCTTCCTATCCAGCCGCCCGCTCCGCCTAGTGGAGCCCGGCCGCGGCCGTTCAAAGCGAGGCCCAGCGTGGATCGCGCACGGCGGTTCTTTCGAAACCGCCGTGGTTCGGATCCCCGCTGGTTCTCGCGGCACGCGAAGCCCGGCACGCACCGAGGGCCCGAGTCGGCTATAAGTCGTTCTAACCTTTAACCCAGTTATCGTCGACGCTTCACCTGGATTCCTACAAGCATACGCTACCCCTTTCTTGCTCATACATGCAGCTGTTCCCATTCTCCTCGTACCTTTCCTGACACACCTCGGTACACCCATTCCACTCACAGCCTTGGTCACACACCTGACCACCGAACACTTTGGCACACATTCGTTGCTCGCACACCTCACCAATACACCGCTTCGCGCCCCCTCCTCGGTCACCTCCTCTGTGACAATCACAGGTGTGCCCTCATTCGCACACCCAACCACGTGCCTCACCACCAACTCCAGCGTGCATTCCCACTCACGCTCTACCATTCCAGGTGTGCATCCTTCCATCCCAGGTGTACATCCTCGCTCACCTGTCACAACCAACTCACTCTCCTTGTCACTCTCAATACTCTCACCTCCATTCTTGACAGCGCACTCACCCTTACTTTCGACGGCACACTCTTTCCTCATGCACCCGTCCGTTACACACCTTTCTCGCGCACACCCTCCCGTTACATCCTCTGTAACACTCACCACAGGCGTACACTTCCTCGTTACATCCTCTGTAACACTCACCACAGGTGTACACTCTCTCGTTACTTCCTCCGTAACACTCACCACAGGTGTACACTCTTTCGTTACTTCCTCCGTAACACTCACCACACCGCGCTTCCATGTACCCCCTCGCACACGCGCTCCGACCGGCTCACTCCTGACGGCACACTCACTCCTCGGCGTGCACTTTTTCCTCACACACCCCATGGTCGGACATTCTCGCACACCTCTTTTTTCGCACACCTGACCTGTCACACACTTCACCAACGGCCTTTCACGAACACCCGGATCCAAACCAATCCCCAAGCCGACTGAATCTCCCCTCACATCATGTACATTGCCACTCACCTCCGTACCTCGTCGCACCTCCTCCGCCACCTGCAAACTTTTTATTTGGTTAGTGAGCACCGCATCATGATTTGAACACAGACCTTGTACATATTCCATGACTTCCTCCTTTATCTCCCTCTTAGTTTCCCTCCGTCTCTTCTTAATTTCACTCACCTCTTCTCCCACTTCCTCTAATTTTTGTTTAACCTCTTTTATTTCTCGGTGCGTCCCCTCAAGTTCGTCCTCTAAGGCTACCGTGACCGTTTCTACGTGCGTCCTTACCTCCCGGTCCTTCGTCTCCATTGCTTCTGTCACCTCTTCCACCCTCATTGTCAGTTCCTCCCGTACCATCTGACATTGCCTCTGCGTCGCTATTAATTCGTTTTTAATTTCTTTTTGTGTCGCCTTTAACCCTCCTAGTACCGCCGTGTTCTTTTGAACCTGCTCCACTAACTTAGTTTGTCCCTCTGTCAGCTGCTCCACCTCCTCCGTCAGATCTTCTATTCCCCCTTGTAACTTTGCCGTATTATTTCTCACCTCTTTCTCGATACGCTTTTCGCCTCGCTTTACCTCCTCGCGTAGCCCCGAGACCTCCTCACTCATCCCTCTTCGTATTTCCTCCATCTGGTTCCCCATCTGTTCGATTTCCCGGGCGGATTGTTCCCCCATTTCCCGCAATTTGTCCTCCATCCTATTTTCTAACCCCATTAACCCATTTTTCACCCCCTCTAACTGATTCTCTTGAGCGGCTATTCTGTTTTCTACCCCCATTAACCCATTTTTCACCCCTTCTATCCCATTGTCTAATCCCTCAAATTTCTTGTCTAACTCCTTAAAATTATTGTCTAATCCCTCACCGGTACCCCTCGCTTCGTCCCTCATTACCCCCAATTGCTCACTCTGAGCATCCATCCGGTTCCCCATTACCCCCATTTGGTTTCCCATCCTGTTTTCCATCCCTTTGAAATTATCGTCTGTTTTTACCATAAAGGCCATCATCTGTTTCATAAACAGGTTCCAATTCATTGGCATCTCGGGTTCGGCTACCGCGACCATGGGCGTGGCTAAATTTGGTGCCGCAACAACCATGTGCGCGAGGACGCCATCTTGTGCACCTGATACACCCTCAACCGCCTCCTCATTGCTCTCCTCCTCCCTTTCTTCCACATACATTTCCCCTGGTTCCTGGGTTACCCCTAACCCGTCTATCTCCCCCACCGACATCCGATCGCCTTGATTGTCCATGGCGCGATCTCAAAATTCGGGTTTTATAAAACAACACAATTTCGGCAGCTCGTAATTTTGACCAAGATTTTTTTTTTTAAATTTGGGCCTAACAAATTTAGTCCCGGGTCCGAATCCGACTCCTCGACACCAATTGTTACGGTACTAACACAATTGGTGTCCAAAATTTGGGCTAAATAAATTTAGTCCCAGGTTCGAATCCCATCTCCTGACTACCAATTGTTACGGACACGGTTTTTGGATGTTATTTTACCGAGCGGTGGTGTATTTAACCGCGTCCGAACAGTTACTCCCCGATTAGAACCCGATTCCACCCGAACGTTGACTAATCGCGCTACAGATATTCAATTGGGAAACCTCTAAAGCGACCGAAAGAGAAGAAGAGAGAAGAAAGACAGAGTTTGGAGGAAGAACAGATTTATTATACACACACAAGCAATATTTTAGAGCGACCAATATTATTTACAGCAATAGATGGAAAAGAGCAGTCACACAGTGCATTGTTAACTTATTCTATTTCATTTACTTAATCCCCAAGACAAACGAGTAGGACAGGACGTTCACACTCACACGGTGGATATTGCAGGCAGATAATGGCTCGAGGTTGATTGCTTGAGAGGAAGGCAAGGTCGGAGGCAGCAGCTTCCAACCCCTCGCGGTTTTGGCGGGAAAACCTCCGTCGCGTATCCGCGGCCGTCACGCGCTGGCTCGGCACACCTGCTCCTCTTCCTGGGTTGGAGCCGTCTCCCTCCGTTCAGCGCGTCTCTCCAACGACAGGGGATATTGCAGGCAGGTAGGTAGGTAGGTAGGGCTTGCGGTGGATTGCGCTCCTCTTCCAGGTCATCCCCCAGCGTATCTCTCAAGGCCTCTCCTTGGTGCAGCCTCGTTGCTCCTCTCCAGCTCATCTCCAGTCATCTCCCAAAGCAGTCCCTTACATTCGCTTTTATCACCTCCGGCGGAATTAAGCCGCCGGCTCCGAGGGCACGCCTACCGGGTCACTCACCGCGGTGTTGATTGGCTGTTAGGGCCGGTTCACTCCTGCCCTCTTCTGACGAGGTGGAGCCACGCCTTTCTTCTCCAACCTTACCTCGTGGCCAATGGTGGTTGAAGAGAAAAACCGACCAAAATGCGGAAGGCAAATGGAAGGGAGGTTTTGGGGAAATTGGAAGGGCCTACGCTTATTTTGTTTGATACAATGCAAAGTCAATCTAGTGGAAAACACATACTTAGCCTACATGGAATAAGGAAATACACTATTTAAAAGATATATCGTGACCTGCGTGTATGTTCTATGAAATTAATTAGGAGGACGGCTGCGACCATTATTTACATTACCAGGATGTTACCATACCAAAACCATACTCTTCACATCCGTTACCCTTCCTCCAAAATTGTTACACTCCTCAAAACCCGTTACACTTCTCAAAACCCGTTACACTTCTCAAAATCGTTACAATATATATAGATATATATATATATATATTATATATATATATATAAAAGTTTAATATTCTGAAATCCCCAAAATTCTGTAATTCGAACACTTTTAGGTCCCAAGGAATTTGGATTTGAGAGTTTTTGGCAAAAGCCTTCATATAGTTATCCCGCACTCAAAAAAACAAAAGTGGGGTTAAGCAATTGGTTCACTCTGTCCGTCTACAAACGTCAGTTTATGAGAGTATAACAACTCAATGATTTCAATTGAATGTTATATTTTGAACACGAGTTTTGATATGGCTTTGCAGGGACTAGCACAGTGTGGTTAGCGCTGGAATGGCTTGTGTGGCATCAATGGCTGGAATGCATCGAGAGCATGTTGTTCTATGTGCACAGTTGTGCTGCAGGAAAGTGTACGGAAGGAGAGGGGTTAAGAGGGATGTGGATAGAGATTAGAAGGGATATCGATGTCAGAGGGAAGAATTACAAAGGGGAATCGAACCTGTTGAATGCTAAAAAGGGAATCGAATGCTGAGAGAGTTTGATTGCATCATATAGCCAACCCAGAGCTTCCAATCCATGAAGATCTGCAGAATCTACCAAATATGCCACTCAATCATGGCATCTCGGCTGTTATGGGACGCAATCTGTGCCTCACAGCTTCATCATGATTGGAGGTTTAATTATCACGATAATACTGTACTCTAGTAGTCTGTCTGTCCGTTAATGGGTGGGGCTTCCCCAGTTGAGGGAGGGGCTTAACCCATTCTGGGAGGGGCTTAAACGTCAAATTTCCACCATTTTGTTCTCACTGCATAGCTCTGAGGTTTCTTTTGTTAGGCTTGCACTTTCTGACTCGCGTCTTTATCTCGACTCTAATGCACCATCTGATTTCATTTTCATCGTCACGAGGATGGTTTTTAGAATTGGTTTCGGTACAAGTTGAGAAAATCGGCGAAAGGTGGCTAGTTTAAGAATGCAAGTTCCTGAGTTCAAGCCCCTGTCACGCCATTAAATTCACACCAGGTGGGGTTTACTCAGCTGTCATCCTTCAGAGTTCAGCGAAATGAGTACCAGGTTACTCGGATGAATGAGCCATTCGAGTGTCCTGTGCCGGAGTGACGCCCTGACCAGGATTGTGCCCAATAGTCAAGGAACTGCTTTGGCAGCCATATGCATCTGATGATGTAGGAGTGGACATTCATCATCATCATCATCAAAAGTACAATGACTGAATACTGAAGTTAGAGATGGAACTGCAGTGTAATTATATTATTTCATTCTACCAGGGTGTATATAAAGAGTTTATTTAAGGTGAATTAACTCATGTCCAACTGTGTAATTGAACAGACAGCAGGGGCTTGGTGCCATCGGACCTCACCCCTTATAAAGGGAAAAGTAGGAGAACAACAACTTCAGAACATGATTGTAACACTTAACAAAACTCCAGTACAAAATACAACCGATCGATACAGCAGCTAACAGTATGGACAGGAAGATCAATGTGCACGTTCAGTTATGAAACCCAAGCCAGTGCTGCCACATGAGAACAAACATCAGTCCTGGAACTTTGTCAGACTACAATGATCTCTGTCTGTCTGTCCTTCCCTGAAACATGGAAACGGTTATTGCTGAGAAAAAGGAAATTAACTAAAAGTTGCTCCAAATTAATCCAGACCTCCAGGAATTCTTTTTTTTTTTCAATCAATTTTGTTTTTTTACTTGGACGGTGTATAGGCCACAGACCGCTGCCTCGATCACTCCCAAAAACTTTTTGTTTTCTTCCCCATTTTTGAGCTCTTTCAGCCAGCGCAAGAAAAGGATTCTTCTTTTTATATCTTGGTATTTTTATCACTGTCTTCTGCTTGTATAAAATGGATTTGCTGACATTACTATTGAGCGCACGCATTTAAATTTCTCCCTGCAAATTTGGCCCAATTCATTTCGTGTTTACAGTTCGCTTAATTAACGTAATAATTATGTCGTTTTCCCTCCACCTGACATTTTTAACGCGGTTCAGAACGGTGCCGTAGCGACCTTAGACGCTGTATCATAGATATATATATATCTATGCGCTGTATGAACGCAACTATCCCTTCATCATATGTGGTATTTTAATGTGAAAATCAAAAATAGTAAAAGTAATAATTAAAACCTCGATGGGTGGAAACATTTCCAAGAGAATACGATTTATTATATAATTATACTGAGGAAAATACGTTTCGTTAGCGTGACGTCATTTCCCGTGAGCACTTGCGCGATCTCATGGCGTCCTCCGCGTTCTCTCGTGCGTTATGTGAAAACGTACCCGATTTCACAGCAGCGACGGCGTTGGCCAGCACGTCGTACTCGTGCTTGGTGGTGGAGACAAGACAACAACACGTCATCCTAATGCCCAAGTTTCTGAAGCGACTGCAAGCAGGCATTCGGCAGCAGCTAAATGGCGACCTGTTGAAATACTCCGAGAGGTTCGTGTCTTGCTTCATGTGCGAGTCGCAGTTTTCCCACAGTTTGGTTTATTTTCAGTTATAGATGTTTTGTTGTTACATGTGCTTAACAATGCCACCTGAAAGAGTGCAGGAATCGCACTTGCAGCAATTGTTTTGTCCATCGGTTCTACTTCCGCCACCGAATGTGGACGTAGGTTACGTTTTCCTGTCTGGCTGTGAGCAGGATATCTCGAAATGTTATCGACGGATTCGGACGAAACTTGGTGGACAGGTTTGGTGTGTGACAAGGAAGAATCGATTCGATTTTGATGAAGATCCGGATAGAATTGTTTAGGTCATGATCCGACTTCCAAGTTACATGTATGGTCCCTAATAGTAATAGTTGTTGTCTTGGGGGCTGGCAGGATGGCCTAGGCCTAGACCCTCGACTCTAGAGGTATGCACACTCACCTCCGAGCTGTCTCACCTGGGTTCGAATCTTGATAAAGCCATAAATCATCATCCCGGTGTTTCACAGGCTGGGGGAAGCGTCAATGTGTGTGCTGTCCCTCAGATTGATATTCATCTGGTTGCTGTTGCTGCTGCTGCTGCTGCTGCTGCTGCTGCTGCTGCTGCTGCTGTTGTTGTTGTTGTTGTTGTTGTTGTTGTATGTCCCCGGACAGTTCCCTCGAACAAGCCCGTGGCACGGAGACAGCCGATTGATCTTCCAGGAGCGACAAAGAGATCCCCACATCCAGGATCGCGTACCCCCGCCTTCACAAAGTCAGCGCCATGACAGAGTGAGAGAGAGAGAGGCAGAGAAAGAGACACACAGAGAAAGAGACACACACAGAGAAAGAGACACGCACGCAGAGAAAGACATGCACGCAGAGAAAGATACACGCACGCAGAGAAAGAGACACGCACACAAAGAGAGACACGCGCACAAAGAGAGACGCGCGCACAAAGAGAGACGCGCGCACAAAGAGAGACGCGCGCACAAAGAGAGACGCGCGCACAAAGAGAGACGCGCGCACAAAGAGAGACGCGCGCACAAAGAGAGACGCGCGCACAAAGAGAGACGCGCGCACAAAGAGAGACGCGCGCACAAAGAGAGACGCGCGCACAAAGAGAGACGCGCGCACAAAGAGAGACGCGCGCACAAAGAGAGACGCGCGCACAAAGAGAGACGCGCGCACAAAGAGAGACGCGCGCACAAAGAGAGACGCGCGCACAAAGAGAGACGCGCGCACAAAGAAAGAGTGACACGCACACAAAGAAAGAGTGACACGCACACAAAGAAAGAGTGACACGCACACAAAGAAAGAGTGACACGCACACAAAGAAAGAGTGACACGCACACAAAGAAAGAGTGACACGCACACAAAGAAAGAGTGACACGCACACAAAGAAAGAGTGACACGCACACAAAGAAAGAGTGACACGCACACAAAGAAAGAGTGACACGCACACAAAGAAAGAGTGACACGCACACAAAGAAAGAGTGACACGCACACAAAGAAAGAGTGACACGCACACAAAGAAAGAGTGACACGCACACAAAGAAAGAGTGACACGCACACAAAGAAAGAGTGACACGCACACAAAGAAAGAGTGACACGCACACAAAGAAAGAGTGACACGCACACAAAGAAAGAGTGACACGCACACAAAGAAAGAGTGACACGCACACAAAGAAAGAGTGACACGCACACAAAGAAAGAGTGACACGCACACAAAGAAAGAGTGACACGCACACAAAGAAAGAGTGACACGCACACAAAGAAAGAGTGACACGCACACAAAGAAAGAGTGACACGCACACAAAGAAAGAGTGACACGCACACAAATGGAGACACGCACACAAATGGAGACACGCACACAAAGAGAGACACGCACACAAAGAGAGACACGCACACAAAGAGAGACACGCACACAAAGAGAGACACGCACACAAAGAGAGACACGCACACAAAGAGAGACACGCACACAAAGAAAGAGAGACACGCACACAAAGAGAGACACGCACACAAAGAGAGACACGCACACAAAGAAAGAGTGACACGCACACAAAGAAAGAGTGACACGCACACAAAGAAAGAGACAGAAACAAGAGGGAAAGGGTTGGTCCATGGGGACCAATCGGCACTCTGATCGTGACTGCGCTGCGCTCACAAGTTTGGTTGGTGGTACAATGACCACAAAGAGGCATCCCTAATAGGTGTACATTGATCTGGTTGTTCAGTCTGTCGGCGTTAGTTTGTGGACTTTAAAATCTCACGATGCTCTTACCAAAGTGCAGGCGAGCTATCGCTGGCACCCTGGACAAGTTCCAATTCCATGCTCGAACCCACAGGGAGCACTCTTCGGTCTCTTGTTATTAGTCCCCTGCCGGTGTACTCCGGAGGGGACTATAGGTTTGCACGCCGTCCCTCCGTCAGTCAGTCTGTCTGTCCGTCCGTCAGTCCGTCACGCAAAGAACAGTTTTCCGGACTTCTTTTCTAAACTCTTAATGCTAATGATTTCAAACTTGGCACATGGTTTCCTCATGATAAGTTGCAGATCAAGTTCGAACTTCATGACGTTTCGATCATTTTTGACAAAGTTATGGCACTTTGAACTTTGGGAATTCTGATAATTCTGATGATCCTTAACTCAGTGCCATTTTAAGTTTTAATTTCCTTTAAAAAATATTTTCTCTGCAATAATAGGACCGATTGAGATCAAATTTTCACCATAGGGGGGACTCGGTCTGCATAATATTTTAATGGTAATTATGACGTCACAGGTCACGTGGTTCGGCCGCCATATTATTTTTCCTTTTTCTCTGCAACGGCTGAACAGATCGAGGCCAAACTTTGCAGGCAGAATCGCATACCCATGACGAACAAAAAAGCATGACGTCATGCGTCACATGGTTTCAGAGTTATGACGTTTTTAAGCATGAACCTTTAAAACCGAGCCGCTCCCTCATTTTTGATCCAATCGAGGGGAAACTTCACAGATCTGTTCAGCATGTCAGTCTACTAAAATGTCCTTTTGGAATTTGCGATCGGGCACGTTGTTTGACAGATATCGTTAATTAAACGAAAATATTTTTAAAATCGATATCTCTCGTTTATTCTAGAGTTCTCCTCAAGCCGCACCGCGTGCCCTCAGCCTCGTCTGCGAACGTCAAAAGCGCGTCACAGCGCGCGCTTTCGGAAAGGGGCAGAGCCACACCGAGCAACTTATATATATATATATATATGTATATATATATATATATATATATATATATATATATATATATGTATATATGTGTATATATGTATGTATATATGTGTATATATGTATATATGTGTATATATGTATGTATATATGTATATATATGTATATATGTATATATGTATATATATGTATATATGTATATGTATATATATTGTTGCGAATATGGAATTTGGCCTCCATATCCGCTTGTAAATATTCCCCTATTTTCTCCAATACTCCCCAACTTTCCCCAATCCCCCATTCCCTAGTCCCATTGCATGTAAATAACAATCAGTAGAGCCGACCTTCCCCTTATTCCCCCATTAAATGTCGTGCCCAGGTCCACCGCACCACACGTAGCCAACTTTCGGACATCTTCCTAGTTATTCTTAATCTATGTCAGTTAAGGCCTCGTTTCCATTAATTATGACTCTTCGTTGCACCAGAATGTGATTATATGGCATCAGTAGTGAGTTTAGGACCTTTCCCATACCTCCTCCCATCTTCTTCCCCAAACAACAACAATAACAACAACTACAACAACAATTACAACAACAACAGAGGGGATGGCGGCGGAGCGGGGGAGGATGCGTCCTCACACCGGCTCGATTAGCTCCAGACCATGCGCTCCACGGGGTTACCCCGAAGGGGCTGGCTGTCAGCTCCTCGTCGGGGGCGGAGCCAGTAACCCCCCCCCGCACGCACCCAATGAGAAGCAACGTGCCGATTCCACGAGGCGGAGCTAACGAGCCGAGGGCGTGTCACTCCCCGCCGGATATACGCGGCCACGCGCCGGATGTGACGGCAGATTCG
>NC_136270.1:27551839-27669339 GCF_964187855.1 Myxine glutinosa | reverse complement strand
CCCTCTGAACAATGCAGCAATACTGCCCAGCATCACCACAGCAGCTAACACAGATGGGGGAGCACAAAAGTCAGATCCCCGCTTCGCCAAAAGGCATATTTGGGACATATGTTTAGTGGCCGGATGCCCTTCCTGATGCCACCGCTGTATCAGCTGTGGACCTAGACTTTGTCTAAAGAGACATACCCTACAAGGTAGCAGGGGGATTTGCAATCGGTTTCCTTCTCCTAGGTGGACTGCCTGCCTACCAACGCTAAAGAGCTTCACCTGTCCTGGTTGGATTGGTGAGTGTCGCAGCAAATCCTCACAATGGAGGGCCATGTACACTCCACCTCTATGGTACAAACCTACTCCAAGATCATGCAGCCATTATATTACCTCCCTCACCAAAGGTGGATGGAGGTTATATTTTCACCTGTGTCTGTTTGCTTGTTTGTTACTTGCGAAAATCGAAGATTTATCAAGTATATTGGTTGGTCTTGTGCGTTTGTCTGTCTGTCTGTATGTTAGTCGCCTGCAGGTCACAATTTTCAACCGATCTTCACAGAACCTCACCAAATGGTAGAGTTGGTCATAAGAAGAACCACCTTTAGAGGCCATTTTTCCCTGCAGAGCAGGGGTTGGCCTTTTTCGGGCACCATGGTCCCCTTTTTGAAGCAATGTTTTACGGCCGGATGCCCTTCCTGCCACCAACCCTGTTAGTCGACTCTTGCGACACACAGGGAATTACCAGTGAACTGTTACTCAATTGAGTAGGTCATAGACATAGTTGGTCATGATAGAGTTGGTCATAGATCATAGATAGAGTTGGTCATAAGCAAGAAGCATATTGTTTTTGGGGGTCAATAGGTCAACATAGGCCAAATTTCTAAAATCCTCAATTTTCATCTGATTGCCTTGAAATTTGAAGAGGACTTGCATATATGGTCACTGAATTCAACCACCATGTATTTTTGAGGTCAACATAGGCCAAAAGTTTTTTGAGAGTTAAGATATTATTTTTTTCAAAAATTGAAAGAACATCTTGAATTGCTGAGGACTGAAGGGAGGATGAACAAGCCAGCGTTTTTATCATTGCTTTATCGCTTTTATTCACCGTCTTTATGTCCATGTTTCCCCACTACCCGTTAGATTTTCTGGGGCCTTGATGGCATATGACAACATCAAGTTGGTGAAACGTTATGGTGACATACTTGATGATCAGGGAGTTGTGCACATGGACATCCAAGCCGACTTTGTCATATTCAACCCAAAATGTGACGACAAGCTCATGGTACGTACTGCTTGCTTTTAGCACCACAACCGTAGCCATTTGCTCGATACAGAGAGCAGCAGAGATAGTCATCGTGCACCTTTCATTTTTGTACTTTTTATACCCACATGGGGTCGAACGTTCGATAGCCCGAAACCTGGTTATATAGTATAATGTTCGTATGAACGGATGTTCGTAAGTCCGGTGTTTTGTAAACCTGGAACTGCCTGTAATCGCAAAGCTGTTACCAACTTGGCCACGTCCAAATAATTGAACATTGAAGCATAACAAGTGATGCGTACATAGAGGTTGTCTTCTTCTCCTCCTCTTTAATGGCTCCAATTATTACCACCTTATTTTTGGCTTGGTTGGGGAATGCTTTTTGGCCCAATCCTTTCCTGAATCTGCTAGTCAGGCCTCTAACGTTCGACTGAAAGTAGCCTAGTCATAATTTGGAATTTAACTAGGGTACCAGTGAGGACTAGCTTGCACTTCGACAAAACATGCTTTATTTCGTGTCTAAACAAACAGTCCTTCGGCTTTACTTCCTTCCAATGGATGGCACACATGCTGATACATTGCTCTGCATGGGAAACACCAGAGTGAGGATTTATGGCTTGGTTGACATTTGAACCCAAGGTAGACCGCTCAGCGTTGAGTACACACATACCTTTAAGCCATCCTACCAGGCCCGCCTCGCGAGCAACACTATGACATTTTTCTTCATTCTAACACTTTGTTTAGCTCTATCTCCTCCCAATCTCATTTTCTTTACATGGCTCAGTGTGCCCATTAGCTTACGTTGTGTGGCTTGCCCACGACACATGCATCCATGAACAGGGTATTCCAAATCACATGCAAAGTAAGGATGTAATTAACATGCAATAGTGTCATCCCAGCCTTAAAGGTACTGGTTGTGAGGGGTTTCCAAGTTTCCAAAAGTGTCCAAGCCAAGAACATCACTTCTGTGCCATTGTCATCAGGAAACAACAACTGCTGGTAAAAACGTGACACTGGTTGGAAACTACGTGGAAATATACTGACTAATATCAGTAGATCTTTGTGTTGGTACTTTAGGATTCAGCTGTGCAGGACACAACACAGCAAAGGGAACGGCAGAAGAAAGGTGAAACGCCAATAGCAGGGTGGAGGGAGAAGGTGGACTGAGATGGAAAACAAGGCATGCAGGTAATGATGAGGGTTATGGGAGAACGCAAGGATTGGACAAGATGGATACATGAGGGGAAAAAAATATTTGGGGGGGAGAGGACGTTTACTGGGTGTAGAAAAAGATAATGGCTTTGAATGGGGGATGACCTGAGATGAGTGGTGGATAGCTGTCTTGAAGACCAGACCAGGGAAGGAAGGATGAGATCGAAGAGAGTGTGTATTGGTGATTCCACAAGCAGGAAAAAAGAGGAATAAATGAGTGGAGGTGAGCAGTGGTCTGCATGGGAAGTTACTTGCGAATTCTGGATTTGGCAGTTTCGCTACAATGGGTTGAATGTACTTGGAGGGGGGAGGGAGGCAGGGGATAGAACATGGAGAGGGTGGAGCCAAATCAGAGATTAGGTGATTGGAGCTCAGGTGTGTCAAGGGAGGACGTTGCATGACGGAGGATGCCCAGTCGGCGCATCTGGCTTTGGAGGCCAACTTTGAAATGTGTTTGCCCAAGAGAGATCATGGCTGAGAGTGAGACCCACGTGTTTGAGTGACTGAACCTCTTTGAGACGGTTGTTGAGAGAGTAGATGGGAGGGTTTGAGGAGCTGTCCTTTCAGAGAGAAACAAAGTATGAGAGAGAGAGAATGAGACAATGGGAGAATGAGAGTGTGGTTTTTCTCCGGATTGAAAGACACGTATGTTCCAAGTGTTTGATCGGATTGTAATTATGTCAAGGTCTAAGGAGATGGAAAAGGCTGCTGCCTGTCTGTCGGAAGGGATGAGGGATGTGACAGCAGAGAGTTGAGTAATCAGCAAAGAACTAAAGAGGATTTTCCAGACGGTCAGTGAGATCATTGATGAAGATTAGGAATAAGATAAAATAAGAACACTGCCTTGTGGTACTCCAGCTTTGACAGGTAGAGGAGAAGAAAATGTTCCGTTAAGGGCCAGACATTCTCTACGAGAGTGGAAGAAGTCAGTCATCCAAGAGTGGAGTTGGCTTTGGATTCTATAATTCCTTTTGGGAGCAGAATTACGGCAACTATCGTAATTTACGGCAAATATATATATATTGTTTTGTGACTTCCCTTGGTGAACACCGTAGGGTAGCACGGATGACCAAACGAGCTGTTACTCCGAGGCATTCAGTTCAAAAATATAGCGGTGCATACGCGTGGGGGAAAGTGGGGGAGGGGAGACCGGAGCTTACCTTCACGATCCCACCGGCAGTCTTCAAACCTGCAATAAATAAACTCAAACGAAAACGGGTTTAAAATGTACAAAAAATAACAGGTTTAATGAAAGAAATGCCGGTACAAAGAAAACGTGCGATAAAACTAAATTCCTAAATTGGGACGTCCCCACAACTGACTCAAACAGACAAAGGTAAGAATAATGATGTAAAAATAAAAGGTGTAATTTTATGGCACTTAGCTCGACTCGGTCCGTGCTTCCCGCCAGGAACCCTCAAAGATCGTCTGAGTCCTTGGCGTCATTGCACGCGAAACATGCTCGTTGGCGCGAAGGTGGCCTCACTGGGCGTCTCGCTCACCCCTGGCCTCGTCACACTGCAGCGGCAAGCAGCACTCGTCTACTCGTCATTCTTGCCTGGAAAACTGCAGTTTTCCGTCCGCAGCTCTTCCGCCTCTTCACGACCACCAGCAAAGTCTCGGAAGGCGGCTGTTCACGATGAAGCTTCCCCGTGCAGAGAGCAAGCAAAACCGTCCACGTTGACATCCAGTACCAAAAGGGAAAATGTCCGCCGCTCCAACTATCTTGTGCACGCCGCTCTGACGTCATCCGTGCCTGCTTCACCAATCAGCATGTGCCACCTCTTTGTAGTCCATCTCTGCTCCGATCAGCAAGTCCCATCTTACCCCGGGCTTGTGCCAATCAAATCCTCCCTGCCCAATAACCGTTCTTCTGGGCGTGGCTCTTGGCCTGCCTGTCCTTGTGGTTATGTAGCAGCAGCGGTGCCAGCGGTATTGTTCGATTTGAATTTCCGGTTAGTTTTATTATGAATTAGTGTAGTTTAATGGGCGATTTTGGCTAGTGTCTAGGGTGGTGTCATAAGGAACAAAGGAGCAAACTACAGAAGCCATGACACACAAGGGATTAATTAACATAATCCCTAAACTAATTAACATGACCCCACCCCTCGTGATGGGAACGAAGATACACCTTACATGACATCCGGGCTACTTATTACATGGTGGTTCTTCTTCTGCATCGCGACATACTGAGCAAGCTAATTTATGAAATGTACCTGGTTCTAAGTTATAGGAGCTCAGGTGCGCCAAGCTACCCCCTACAAACGTAACTATATATATATATATATATATATATATATATATATATATATATATATATATATATATATATATATATATATATATATATACTATAACAGGTGCTCTTTGTTTTCTCACTCTCTCTGGAAGGGCCAACAGTTTCCATAGTAATGGACCAGTGCTGCCTGGTCTCATAACTTTTCTCACGATGTATGAAATCCGCTACATACATGCATACATGCATGTATACACTAGACAGATTGGAACTAATGTTTGTTTGCAATCGGGAGTGTTTATTTTAACATGATAGTGCATGGTACTTGCATAAAATATTTTTTTGTTCTTGGGAGCATTATCATTCCGATAAAAGCATTTATTACTATTTTGTTCTTCTTTCCCCTCCCTTCCCCCCACACACCCCTTCTTTTCCTTTTTTTTTCAGGGCACAGTGAACAAAGTGAGCTCCTCACATGTAGGGTGCCTCGTGCACAATTGCTTCAATGTGTCATTGGCCTGGCCCAGGCAGGCCACCACTGCAGGGTCCTTGCATGGTAAAGAGCTTAAGCTGGGTGACGAGGTTCTTTTCAAGGTCCTGCGGCTTGACTCTGACCAAGCCGGCGTGCTCCTTGTTTGTGGCTCATTGATTGCAGACAGGTTTGCTCTTTGTGTGCTGGCTTTGCTTTTGGTGTTGGCCATTTCCAAGATGTATCGCCAAGAGATGTCACTGATGTTTATTTTGCAAAAAATAATGCAAGAATCTAAGACATTATAAGGTCAATTTGACTCATTCCTTCACCATCCTCATCTCATTTTGTCCCACATATTGTACACCGCTCCTTTCCTATGCCATCTCCAGGCGCTGCATGACGTCATTGCCGGGCACTGCAGGGGGCCCGGCATTGACACACGCTGAAAGGGAGTACTATACTCTGTTTTCACTCCGGTTGTTTGTTTGTTTGTTTTCTTGTTTGTTTGTTTTCTTGTTTGTTTGTTTTCTTGTTTGTTTGTTTTCTTGTTTGTTTGTTTTCTTGTTTGTTTGTTTTCTTGTTTTTTGTTTTCTTGTTTGTTTGTTTTCTTGTTTGGTTGTTTGTTTGTTTTCTTGTTTGTTTGTTTGTTTTCTTGTTTGTTTGTTTGTTTTCTTGTTTGTTTGTCTGGGTGATATCTCAGCCATCCTTTGAGCTAGGAAGCTGAAATTTTGGCACAATAGTGAGCAAGTACTTTGGCAAGAACGGTATTTTTTTGTTTTTTGATTAATCAATTAATTGATTCGTTACTTAATTATTATCAATTAATTAAGTGCTTATTTATTTCCTTTCTCTTCTGGGCATTATCTCGGGCACCTTTTGAGCTAGGAATACCTAACCAATTCACTTAAATGACTGCATTGATGTTGCGTACGTCAGTTTTTAACTCAACTGGACTACCGTCCAGTTGAGTTCATCACATACTGAACCCTCCGGCGTCCGTCGTCTGTCGTCGTCGTTGTCTGTCGTCTGTCGTCCGTTAACTTTTCGACGTTAACACTCTAGCATCCACAAATATCAACCGATTCTGATCTAACTTGACATGCAGCATCCTTGAAACATTGTATCAATTGTAAAACATGGACAAGTATAAGGATACAAGGACCTTAAAATTATTACACAAGGTTGTTGGCTTTTCATTTAAGTCAAATCTAGTACAGACAACTGACCTACTTTAAAGTTGTCCAGTCAGTTCAGTTGAGTTCTGCTTCCCTGGAAGCTCGAGTTAATTTGTGTGTTCCAATAACGGCAACATGTAGGGAAAGAAAAGAGGGGACAATTTTTCATTGGAGCAACGAATAGGTTTAATCAAAGTACTCTAGTTTCACCAAGGAACGATCCAAGACAGGAGAAGTGACATGGGTGCAAATAAGAAAAAGCAGCTCGCATGGGAAGATATTTCAAAGAGGTTGGTTGCCCATTTCCCTCCCAGAGCGCTCAAAATCCTCTGTCAAGAACCTCTGAGAACTCAGAAGGAGAATAAAGACAAAGGCAAAGGGACACAAATTTGATGTTGTCATACTTCTCCAGAGGATTGCATTAATCCTCAAAGATTCTCGATGCATGTCGATGAACTGCCCTATTCATATTGTTACGTTTGTTGGGGTTGGTGACGAATTGCCATAATGGAGGATTGAATATATAGATTAGCATGGACTGTGTGAGGCGTAAAAAGCCCATTTTGATGTACATAAGCTGGGTAAACGTTGAGCTTAAGAGTGTTTGCATGTCACCACATAGAGGGTGGTTTTGTGTTATTTGAATTGGGCTTAAGGGTAATTCCCAGTATGTAATTGCCTCCTGTGATTTTACCCTACCGTTTTATTTCATCTACAAAGGACTGCCATTACATCAACAACCATAAGCGCCGTCAGTACCCGGACATTATGATCGGCAAGTAAACCCCACCCAGCCGAACATTCCCTAAGGACGGCTAGACTCCGCCTCGAAGGATCGTAACTGGCAGGCCATGCCCCGAGCTTCTTCATTAGGCGTCAAACAGGCCGTGAGGCCCTGCCCTGAAGGGGTTGATTGGTCGTGGAGATGGGATGATGTAATGGGATGTCAGGATTGGTCGAGTGTGACATCAGCGAGGGAAAAATGAGTATGCGTCCCTCGCTCTCGTTCTCTCTCTGGTGCTGGCTTCGTGGCGGGCGGTCGCTTTTTTCCTGTGTGTGTTTGAGGAAAACTGTTCGGAGCCCAGAAAACCTTGCAGCATTGGAGCCAGGGGTGTCGTTTTGACTCTGTGTTCTTTGCGGGAGCTAAGGACTGGTTTGTGCTGGCTGGGCCGGGATCGAGCGGGGGAACTTTGGCTGTCTGCTGCACGGCTCGGTGTGCTGCAGCGATTAACCGGCGCCATTGTTCGGCGCTTTGACGCGTGGTCCTCTCAGCGACCGACCCCTCCAAGTGCTCGTTGAAACCAGAGCTGAGTGCCGAATAAAAGGGGGGATTTTCTTTAACCATTCCCTTGTCTGTTTTGTGCGTCTGAGTGGAGATGTCTCACATTAGGGATTATAGTTTTTCCCTCACCATCCATTTTATTTCCGTGCTTTATTTTCATTAAATCCTTTCTTTTTGCATTTCATTCTTGTATTGTGAATTTTCCTTGTCTCCTATCTGTGTTTGTGGGTTTTGAGGAATAAACCCGTGGCGGCCGTCCTTAAAGGTAAAACCTCAGCCCTTCCCATCCCGTGCGCCAAAAACAAGATTCCGCCAAGTTTCGAACTGCCGCCTCGGAGTTAACTGTTCAGTTATCTGTCCAAGGCTGGTTTTCATCGGCCATGGACGTGACACTATCTTCTTCTGCCTCCTTGAGCTAATTCAAGCACCCTGAACCCGTCTTATGTAAACTACCAATTATAAGCCATGCAATTTTGCTTCAAGACCCTAAACACACTCCTAAACATGCCCTCGCTGATGTGTAAAAGTTTATTTGTTCTTTAAACGCCTATGATTAGGTTTTGATCATGTATTAGATAATCACTCTTCAGTGATTGCTGATTAACTTTGAACAGGTGATCAATGCATGATTAGCGATTTTCTGTGTCTAACTCTTAAATGCCTTTCAGAAATTCTTCCTGTAGACTTTAGGGAATCGGTCAATCTGTAAATTACTGATGTCTTTACTTTAGGTATACAACTATTTCGTGGTTTACTATCAATACATAGTTAAGTACAGGGTGTTTTCAACGAAGGAGCATTTATAATATCCTTTAAATCCGACTATATTAAACTAGATGGTATTCAGAGAATACCTTCCCACACAGTCAACTTGGTGTGAGCCAACTCTTCTGTTTTCTAAGGGTTTTTTTTTTCTTTGATCCAATATGGCTGCCAAACCACGTGGCCGATGACATCATAAATTCACATTCTCCAATATAATTGTTGAGTACATCATGCTCAAGAAATTTCAAACTGATCAGACTAAGAATTGTGCTTGTCGAATTATGATGTCACAATTAAGACGCCAATGACGTCATCGTTAACAACACTTATTCCCCATGTGGAGTTCTGTTTCCTGAGCCATGTTTCAATTTTTCCAAGGGGCGGTTTCAGAGATATAGACGTGCAACGTTTTTCATTTTTTCCAAGATGGTGCCTGCACCATGTGACCTATGACGTCATAATTACACTAAAATTCTACAGGAGGAGTTGCTCATATGGTGCAAAATTTTGTCAATCGGACCAACACTTGCGAAGAAAATGAATTTCAAAAATGCAGATATGTACGGACGCGCACAACCAATCGCTTACCTCCACTTTTTGCTTTGAGCACAGGGTAATAAGGCAATTCTCTGTATGTGTATCTACATCTGAAAATCATAGAAAAAAAACAGGGCTCCACCAAATTTTGGGGATCCAACGATCACCAACTTTTGGGCTCCGACGATCACCAACTTTTGGGCTGCGACGATCACCAACTTTCGGGCTCCGACGATCCCCGCCAACTTTTGGGCTCCGCCGATCCCCGCCAACTTTTGGGCTCCGACGATCCCCACCAACTTTTGGGCTCCGACGATCCCCACCAACTTTTGGGCTCCGACGATCCCCACCAACTTTTGGGCGCCGACGATCCCCACCAACTTTTGGGCTCCGACGATCCCCACCAACTTTTGGGCTCCGACGATCCCCACCAACTTTTGGGCTCCGACGATCCCCACCAACTTTTGGGCTCCGACGATCCCCACCAACTTTTGGGCTCCGACGATCCCCACCAACTTTTGGGCTCCGACGATCCCCACCAACTTTTGGGCTCCGACGATCCCCACCAACTTTCGGGCTCCGACGATCCCCACCAACTTTCGGGCTCCGACGATCCCCACCAACTTTCGGGCTCCGACGATCCCCACCAACTTTCGGGCTCCGACGATCCCCACCAACTTTCGGGCTCCGACGATCCCCACCAACTTTCGGGCTCCGACGATCCCCACCAACTTTCGGGCTCCGACGATCCCCACCAACTTTCGGGCTCCGACGATCCCCACCAACTTTCGGGCTCCGACGATCCCCACCAACTTTCGGGCTCCGACGATCCCCACCAACTTTCGGGCTCCGACGATCCCCACCAACTTTCGGGCTCCGACGATCCCCACCAACTTTCGGGCTCCGACGATCCCCACCAACTTTCGGGCTCCGACGATCCCCACCAACTTTCGGGCTCCGACGATCCCCACCAACTTTCGGGCTCCGACGATCCCCACCAACTTTCGGGCTCCGACGATCCCCACCAACTTTCGGGCTCCGACGATCCCCACCAACTTTCGGGCTCCGACGATCCCCACCAACTTTCGGGCTCCGACGATCCCCACCAACTTTCGGGCTCCGACGATCCCCACCAACTTTCGGGCTCCGACGATCCCCACCAACTTTCGGGCTCCGACGATCCCCACCAACTTTCGGGCTCCGACGATCCCCACCAACTTTCGGGCTCCGACGATCCCCACCAACTTTCGGGCTCCGACGATCCCCACCAACTTTCGGGCTCCGACGATCCCCACCAACTTTCGGGCTCCGACGATCCCCACCAACTTTCGGGCTCCGACGATTCCCACCAACTTTCGGGCTCCGACGATCCCCACCAACTTTCGGGCTCCGACGATCCCCACCAACTTTCGGGCTCCGACGATCCCCACCAACTTTCGGGCTCCGACGATCCCCACCAACTTTCGGGCTCCGACGATCCCCACCAACTTTCGGGCTCCGACGATCCCCACCAACTTTCGGGCTCCGACGATCCCCACCAACTTTCGGGCTCCGACGATCCCCACCAACTTTCGGGCTCCGACGATCCCCACCAACTTTCGGGCTCCGACGATCCCCACCAACTTTCGGGCTCCGACGATCCCCACCAACTTTCGGGCTCCGACGATCCCCACCAACTTTCGGGCTCCGACGATCCCCACCAACTTTCGGGCTCCGACGATCCCCACCAACTTTCGGGCTCCGACGATCCCCACCAACTTTCGGGCTCCGACGATCCCCACCAACTTTCGGGCTCCGACGATCCCCACCAACTTTCGGGCTCCGACGATCCCCACCAACTTTCGGGCTCCGACGATCCCCACCAACTTTCGGGCTCCGACGATCCCCACCAACTTTCGGGCTCCGACGATCCCCACCAACTTTCGGGCTCCGACGATCCCCACCAACTTTCGGGCTCCGACGATCCCCACCAACTTTCGGGCTCCGACGATCCCCACCAACTTTCGGGCTCCGACGATCCCCACCAACTTTCGGGCTCCGACGATCCCCACCAACTTTCCGGCTCCGACGATCCCCACCAACTTTCGGGCTCCGACGATCCCCACCAACTTTCGGGCTCCGACGATCCCCACCAACTTTCGGGCTCCGACGATCCCCACCAACTTTCGGGCTCCGACGATCCCCACCAACTTTCGGGCTCCGACGATCCCCACCAACTTTCGGGCTCCGACGATCCCCACCAACTTTCGGGCTCCGACGATCCCCACCAACTTTCGGGCTCCGACGATCCCCACCAACTTTCGGGCTCCGACGATCCCCACCAACTTTCGGGCTCCGACGATCCCCACCAACTTTCGGGCTCCGACGATCCCCACCAACTTTCGGGCTCCGACGATCCCCACCAACTTTCGGGCTCCGACGATCCCCACCAACTTTCGGGCTCCGACGATCCCCACCAACTTTCGGGCTCCGACGATCCCCACCAACTTTCGGGCTCCGACGATCCCCACCAACTTTCGGGCTCCGACGATCCCCACCAACTTTCGGGCTCCGACGATCGCCACCAACTTTCGGGCTCCGACGATCCCCACCAACTTTCGGGCTCCGACGATCCCCACCAACTTTCGGGCTCCGACGATCCCCACCAACTTTCGGGCTCCGACGATCCCCACCAACTTTCGGGCTCCGACGATCCCCACCAACTTTCGGGCTCCGACGATCCCCACCAACTTTCGGGCTCCGACGATCCCCACCAACTTTCGGGCTCCGACGATCCCCACCAACTTTCGGGCTCCGACGATCCCCACCAACTTTCGGGCTCCGACGATCCCCACCAACTTTCGGGCTCCGACGATCCCCACCAACTTTCGGGCTCCGACGATCCCCACCAACTTTCGGGCTCCGACGATCCCCACCAACTTTCGGGCTCCGACGATCCCCACCAACTTTCGGGCTCCGACGATCCCCACCAACTTTCGGGCTCCGACGATCCCCACCAACTTTCGGGCTCCGACGATCCCCACCAACTTTCGGGCTCCGACGATCCCCACCAACTTTCGGGCTCCGACGATCCCCACCAACTTTCGGGCTCCGACGATCCCCACCAACTTTCGGGCTCCGACGATCCCCACCAACTTTCGGGCTCCGACGATCCCCACCAACTTTCGGGCTCCGACGATCCCCACCAACTTTCGGGCTCCGACGATCCCCACCAACTTTCGGGCTCCGACGATCCCCACCAACTTTCGGGCTCCGACGATCCCCACCAACTTTCGGGCTCCGACGATCCCCACCAACTTTCGGGCTCCGACGATCCCCACCAACTTTCGGGCTCCGACGATCCCCACCAACTTTCGGGCTCCGACGATCCCCACCAACTTTCGGGCTCCGACGATCCCCACCAACTTTCGGGCTCCGACGATCCCCACCAACTTTCGGGCTCCGACGATCCCCACCAACTTTCGGGCTCCGACGATCCCCACCAACTTTCGGGCTCCGACGATCCCCACCAACTTTCGGGCTCCGACGATCCCCACCAACTTTCGGGCTCCGACGATCCCCACCAACTTTCGGGCTCCGACGATCCCCACCAACTTTCGGGCTCCGACGATCCCCACCAACTTTCGGGCTCCGACGATCCCCACCAACTTTCGGGCTCCGACGATCCCCACCAGCTTTCTGGCTCCGACGATCTCCACCAACTTTCGGGCTCCGACGATCTCCACCAACTTTTGGGCTCCAACGATTCCCACCAAATTGTTGCACACGTGTAGGTAGTACCCAGGGTGAGGTCATGGGCACAAATACTCCCCACCCCCTCATCCAAAATTATGACTCGGCTACTTTAACTCAAAACTTGATATAAGAGTAATTTCTGGTGGAAGCTTTGCTGTCTTTCAACGTTGGTCAGGGTGAGAAATAAAATAATTTGGTCAGGGTGCTGGCGATGACTCAGCTACTATCTCCCCTGATCAGAAAACACCGTGGAATAATTATTTGGCTTTGAATTCTCCCACAATGGTAAGATGAAAAGGTGTTTGGATTTTAAAATTTGTTTAAGTTATTGTATTTTTATGCCTCCGCCCCCGAAGGTGGCGGGGGCATTATGTTTTCGGGTTGTCCGTACGTCCGTACGTCCGTACGTCCGTATGGGCTAAAACTAGTGTTTCTCAGCAACCGCATGTTCGATTGAGACGAAACTTTCAGGGTAGGAACGACACACATGCGCAATGTTTTTATGATAATTGTGAGGTCATATGTCACGTGGTATGGCAGCCATCTTGGATTAAACGCAAATAATTAGAAAATGATTTCTCGGAAACCGCTGAATGGAAAAATTTTAAACTTGGCACATTGCCAAGTGCTCCCAATGGGGAACAAAATATTATGATGACATCATAGGTGAAGTATACCAGCCAAAATTGTTTTAATCGAATTCCTTATCCTAAAAATCTGAAATTGCATGGACATGATCTATGAACATTTGTATTGAAATATTAAATTTATGACATAGATCACATGGTTTGGCAGCCATATTGTATTTAACCTAAGACCTTAAAAAAAAACATCTTCTCCCAAACCAAATTGATTGACTCAAAACTCTACGTGTCATTGACTTGGCATGGCGATTAAAAGATGATCACGAAAACATCATTGGTCACCTTGTGTTGCAGCCATATTGGATTTAAGGAAAATGTTAAATAATTATATCTCTGAAACCACTTACCCTATTAATTGCGAAATTTTACAAATATCATCTAACAACATTGTTGCATGCAGTTTGAAAATGATGACGTCGTCGGTATGTGGTTTGGCAGCCATCTTGGATAGAAAAACTAACCTTATTCGATCAACATGAAACTCCACAAATGTGATCCCCTACCCATACATATGCAGCGTGTACATTTTTTTAAAGGTCATATGTCACGTGGTGTGGCAGCCATATTAGCTGGAAAGCTGATTTTTTTTATTTTTACTCCCTTCTCTGAAGCTGCTTCCCCCGATCAATGTGAAACTTGTCATGGCTGGTGAAAATGTGATTCTTGAAAACTGCTGAAGGGATTTAAATCAAAGTTGTTCATTTTTAGGACAGTGAACAAGGGCATCTACCCGTTGTGTTACGATGCGGAGGCATATTGGCGACACAGTCGCATTGCTCTAGTTTCTTATGTTTTGTGCGTTTCATACGTATTTTTTTGATTGCTGGACTTGTTGAGTGGTGTTGTGGTGTTGGTTGAGTGGATGTAAACGAAGTGTTGGAACATATTCCCCCTTAATTGCACGAATTCTTATGGGGAAAAATTCCCTGCTATCCATCGTTTCGTTATGTCAAACCTTTCTGAAATGCATCTTGGATGTATCGTGAGAACCCCCTGTAAAACAAATGCTTTCTATTTGGTGTCTCTTATCTTCTACTAAATGTCCTACATCCTTGGTTAGTTACCTCACGCAAGTGAAGCGAAAAGCGGGGTTAAGCAATTGGGTCACTTCTATCTGTCTGTCTGTCTGTCTGTCTATAAAACATCAGTTCATGAATGATGAACAACTCGATTTCAATTGAATGGTATATTTTGAACACAAATTGGAACACAAACCTGCTGTGTCGTATCGTACATGTGCAGGGAGGAGTGAGATAATTCTCTGTCTGGCTGTCTGACAATCAAACAAAATTGAAAACCATTCCCAGCAGGAAACTTACTGTTTTAAGGTCGTCTTCAAGGATACAAACAACAGGCATGAATAACTAATGTAGTAATGTAACATGTTAAATATGGTGTTGTAAAAGACGCTGCATCAACAGCAGTAAACTTCCAAATTGTTTTTTTGAAGTTAAATCTTTATTTTATTTCGATTGAATTATATACATCAACACAGTCGATCACAAATTGCCTTTTTAGCACTTTCAAAACCTTTCTGTTTAGCAGGACATGGACAAAATATGACGGTATTTTACATCATCACGACCAATCTAATTTGTTGTTCGTAGACCCTGCCCATGTCCTTGTTTCCTTGTTTCTCAAGACAGCATGTAGTAAGGTGTTCTATGAATTCTCTAGTTTCCATTTTATTTTTACCTCCGCCACCGAAGGTAAAATGTTTTTGTTTTCACCCCTCTGTTTGTTTGTTTGATTGTGAACAGGATATCTCAAAAAGTTATGGATGGATTTGGATGAAACTTGGTGGACAGGTTTGGTGTGTGACAAAGATGAATCAATTAGATTTTGGTGAAGATCTCAATCCGGATACGAGAATTTTTTAAATTTCTCACTGATTCTTCACCATTGAGAGATCGGGTGAAAAGCGATATATAACATGATATTTAAAAAAAGTTATGTATGAGTTAATGCTAAACTAGGTGGATGAGATACATCCCTATCAGTGGGATGCAAAACATAAACTGTTCAGCTTGGTGGAGGCATGCTCTCTACCGAGTGTCGTTCTAGTTTGTGTTGTTGTTGTCTTGCATGAGTAGCCAGGTTTCAATATTGATTTTGCAAAATGCCTCAAGAATTCCTCCCTCTCAGTTTTGTCACAGAAAGAATTGAACATTTGGCTATAATTATTTTTCCTTTTCTTTTCAGTGCACCGGAATGTGATGCAAATGAGTCTGGTGAGCAAAGAGTCGACACCATCGTAGGTGCAGATCGGTGCAGAGCACAGAGCATGATGGAAAATCAAGAAGTGGTCAAGAAAAAGAAAAATAAGAAAGATAAACAACGACGTAGAGATGATGATGATTATGATGATCCGGGCATGCTACCCAATTCTAGCAATCCAGAATGTGATTTGATTGATGGTGAAAATGGAGGCTTCATTTCAAAGGAGGAAGAGGACCTTGATACCTCCAACCACTTATCTGTAAGGAAGAAAAAGAAGAAGAAGAAGAAGAAATGCGAGGATGTGGAAGTGGAAGAATTGCTGGAAAATCCTGAATTGAACAAAGTTTTTAAAAAATACACCAATACATCTTTATTTTCTCATAAGGGGATGAAGCGGAAGAGGAACGAATCAGCAGAACTTTTGGACAAAAATGAAACGCTTAAAGAACAGAGACCATTAAAAGTTAAGAGGTTAAAATGACATCTGCAATGCCTAATGTTAACTCTTTGAACTTGTTATTTTATAACAATCACTGCTTTTGTATCCACTGGAGCTGTCCAAACCTCTGTTGTGATTGCATTTCAAACAGAAAATCATTCCATCGTTGGGAGTAGATTTTCTTTTTTTTGCAAAGACTGAAGTTGGCTTTTATATATATATATATATATATATATATATATAATGTTAAAGCTTTGAATTAAAAATGTTATTGCAAAAGGCTTTTTTGTAACAGTTTCATCCAAACAGTGTCAATAGTTGTAAAACTTAACTTCTGGATCACTTATGCTGGATTGAACGTTACGTATCCTGCAGACATGCTTGTTTTTGCTACCTTTCCAATGGATGGCTATCCTGATCCTCAAGATTATGGTAACGTCACTGGGCATCTCCCTTGTCTTCTCTGTTGTCTAAACTGTCCACCAATGGCATTTGGAGCCCTGCCCTTTTTGATGGGGTCTGAGGCTCAAGGTGGAGCTGATGGAATCTTATCTAACATGATGTCACTTCCCAGGGCACTCTTGGTACCAGCAATGACATCTTTATGACATCTCTTTTCTCTCTGCATTCAGTGGGGGCAATTGATGAGGAATTTTCTCCTCTACATGGATGCCAATCTGTGGGATTGTGCTTTCTCTGTCCTTTAAATGCAAGAGTGTCAAGAAGGAAGCAGCACATGCCATTTTAAAAGTCTTTTGTATCGCTCATCCAGAGTCGGAATCTAACTGTTGACCTCCAATTCCCCCTTCGGCCTAAATGATCCACCAACCACTATAACCATTATGCCAACATGCCTGGATTTGTCAGGGCAGGGCAGTGCGGTGACGGTCAGGTCAGAGTGCTGATCGGACCCATGGACTGGCCCTTTCCCTCTTGACTCCCTCTCTAACTCGTCGTGGCCCTGACTTTGTGAGGGTGGGGGTATACCATCCTGGATGTGGGGTGGGACCTCTGGGTCACTCCTGTGAGATCAATCTGCTGTCTGTGCCGCCGGTTTGTTCGAGAGATCGCTCCGGGGATATACAACAACAACCATTATGCCACCGAATCTGGCTTTGGTTGGAAGATTTCATCTGTGCACATAATCGGCAAGTTCCTTGAGATGGAATTCTCTCTCTCTCTCTTGCTCCACTATTGAAGGTTGACATCCACAAAGGCACTACTGTGATCATTACTGTTGTTTTGGGTGTTTTATGATTTTTTTTTTATATCTGGAAAATCCTCTAACACCTTGTGGAAAATTAAGCATTTCTTTCACGCCGACTGGGAGCTTTGCTGGTTAAGGATTACAAATCCTGGACGGCTCGCCAATCGACGCAGGATACTCGAATGGCTTATTACCTCAGTAAGATGATACTCATTTTGCCGACCTTGGAAGGATGATAGGCTTTGTCAACCCACCTGGTGTTATTTCAACGGTTCGATCGGGGCTCAAACTTACCTGCATGGTGCAAGTTCGTATTAAATCATTTGCAGAGTCACCTGCCACCATTTCATCTTTACCTGTTTGCTTGTCAGCTGGGATTAACATGTCCTTATCCACAACACAGCTTGGTGTGCATGGTTTCAATATTCTAGTGCAGAATGGTGTGCGTTTCATAAAAGAGTGTGTACATTAGCTTGTACACAGCCAAAGAACACGTTTTACACTTAGAACCTTAATCATGCAAAAACAGTCTTGTTTGCTTTAAAAAGAAGGGTTTTTGACACAAAAGCTTGGTGTGCAGGTTTTGACTATTCCAGCACCTAAATGTGGAAAGATCATGGTTAACAAGTTGGAAAGAGAACAGATAGAGAAGATCATGGTTTTGGATCATTTTTATTTGATGGTGCAGCCTCATGAGTGTGCCAAAGTGTGAAGCCTTGGCCTAGTGTCATGTGCTTATAATCTTCTTTATTTATTAGACACCCTACGGATGTAAATGAACACTCGTATTTACTGTGCGCACGTTGCACATCACATGCGGTGAATTTCACCTCCTTGGGTCTTGTATTTATTGATACCAGCAATCGTACTCGCCTTATGGGCGGGGCTTCAATTGGGAAGCCCAAATGAAAAGGCAAAATATCAGAAATTGAAGGCTTTTTATTTTATTTTAAACGATTCATGTAAACATCCGTTAAATCATATCACACACAAATCATCAACATTTAAACAGTACATGGCACCCATTTTGAAAAAACATTGAATTCTGCAAAATAACGGTCGTTACACGTCTTTCTCAGTCGCTTTGCACACGCTGCCGTGTCACTTCAGGAGCCGCACGTTTATATAGGAAGAGTTCGTCAGGAGTCGATCTACTCTGTCCAGGTACGTAGAATTTCAACAAAAGCCACATCACTGTTTATATCGGTAAATATTATTCCATCGTGTTTGGAAAATTGAAAAAAACAATATAGCCTATTTTACTCCAGGGGGTCCTCGGATTACGCACCCAAAATATCGTTGCGATCGGTTCAGCCGTTTTTGCGGTACCTTTGAACGGACAGACAGACGGACGGACATTTGGTGAATTATAGTAACATTCAGAAAAACGTTTCTGTACACTGCCCTCGAGGCTCGGTTTGCAAGCCACCGTCTACAATTCCAATAGAAGAGACATAATTACTCTTTTATGGAAAATGTTTTCCGAGTTTGTTGTAATCCCTAAAATAGACCATAGTGAACATACATTTGTGTTCACAGACTGGCCTTTAAAACCTACCCTTATGAAAGGGGACAGACATCTCTACAAACACAAACTGACATTGTGTTTTATATGGTGTATTGCTTGTTTGGTTCCGTGGCCACAAGTGAAATTATACTAGATTTTTGCATCTATTGATAAACAGAGAAGCATCCAAGTGTGTTTTTGTGGGGGTTTATTTTTTTTATAAACCCATTGCTACTGCTCGCTTTTATTAACAGGAAAAGATGGGAAAACAATCAACATCTCTCAGTCTCATCCACGGATACGTATTTCCGTGAGTCCGGTTTACTCTAGGAATTCAAAAATTATGGTTAATCATACTGAAATTGCCACTCTTGTTTAAATGCTGAAAATTGTTTTTAAAATACGATTTCAATTGCAGATTTCATGCCAGCAATGGCAGGTTAAAATTGCCCGGAAGAACAGAAATAGGTCCCTGAAAGCGCATGCTCGAAAGGCCTCGTTAGCATTCATACGTCATTCCAGAAGTCGCGTATTAAGGGCGAGAATAACTAAGATTGAAGCCAAACAAGCACATGAAGGACAGATCATGCTCTAAAATACCTGAATTCAAAAATAGTGGTCTTTATTACAAACACAAAAACCCTCAGTGACAATCCCGCAGAAGTAAACAATAAAATTATTTTAAACGAGCCGAAACCTTGCAGATTGGTCCATGTGAGCGACGTGGTCCTGTTGTGGTCCTGCGTTGTACCGTTGACAACATCTACATGTTGCTTGGTCTGAGAGCTGGTGAGGTGAAACTGCACAGGTTGTTGTGATTCTTGTGACGATCACCATGCCAATCACATTGGATAGTCTTGTGGTTGGACGCATGCCAATCAAAACCCATGTGACGAGCGCTAGTGAGTCGGACATTGTGGGGTAAAACACCAGTTGCCAATTTGATCATTGGCAGACCACCAGAGAGTGTGACAATCGGCCGATTGGGAGATACGTGTGATCCGCCAACTATGGAGGTATCTCGAACGAGCCCATCAATTCACCCGGATGCACGTCACCCTGGTGAGTAAGTAAAAACACTAAGAGAAAGTAAAGGGAAGCGGGGAAAGCGTTGCATATAGGAGACGTGATGTGGCTTTTTAGTCCAACAAGGAGTAAGAGTTTTATCGAAGCTCGCAACATCCCAGGTGGGGTCACAGGTGATCTTGCAGAAGATTGGTAAGGTGGTTTCTCCGATTGGTGAAAAAGGCACTGCCATCTTCATAGCTCGCTTGCTTAAAGTGCAGTGAAACTTCCATGATCTGTGGATAAGGAAAAAGATGTTTTAACAACAACAAGGTTTTAATCCCACTCCTCCCTCCAGGTCTTTAAAACAGCTGTTCACCACCATCTCTTATCTTCCCCCATCCAAAACCTTGATCTTTTCTACCCCCATTAATTCACCCCAGATCCACTTTTTTTGAAATTCCAACTTCTTTCCTGGAAGTCCTCGCAGTGTCAATGTGTTTTATACTTCTCCCCCCCCCCCCCCTTCCCTGCCCCCTTCCTCCTCCCCCCAAGCCCTCTCCCTTCCACAGATCTCCCGATGTTCCTGTTCTCTGCTGTTGTACTTGTGTGCTTCCCTCTCTCTCCCCATCTTGTCTCCCGATCCCTTTATTGTATGTTTTGTGTCCATTTTTTTTGTTTTCCTCCACGAGCCTCGATCTTGTATACTGTTACGGATTCGTCACTTCCGTTTGGGGTTTTCCTCCACTTGAAAGATTTCTGATTCTATGTACTATTATTGTCTTCTAAAGGTTTATTGTTTATGAACAGTTATTAAAAGTTAAAAAGGTTAACTTAAAATGATACAGGAAACCGAAGGAAGACGAGGAGGTGAAGAGGAAGAGGCGGCGCGAGAAAAGTTGGAGAAGACGCGTGACGTCAAGGCTCCGTAGCGAGGCTGGTCTACCGAAAGTCACGAGGGAATTTTGAGTTCCTTGAAGGGACATCCGGCGATAGGAATTATCGCTGGAGTGGAAAATCTGCGTAGTCAGATTTGGGCGCTGAGATTTCGACGAATCCTCGCCTAGTCGCATCGGCTCAAGTAAGAGCCATCGGCCATTTTGAACCCCGCGCTTCGGACACCTACAAAGGTTTTGCCTCGTGTCATCTTCACCCCAACATCCTACCGTTTGTCGGGGATGTGTGTGTGCGACCGCTTCGTCTCCAATTACGTTGCAGTTCGCTGAGTGAGCGGTGAAGGTGCCCCTCTGAAGGGCCGTTGTACAGTTTCGGCGGGGCGATCCCCATTGACAACTGTACGCGATTCGAATATCGACTGGAGAGCGAGATTCGGGCTTCGACTGGATATCGTTCCAGCGACCGCTGAGGCGAATCACATTCGCCTTGGAAAAGGTTATAGAGACATTGAGGAGTGTCCTTTTCACTCGCTGGGAGCAGTGAGTTATTTGACTTTATTGATGGTATATAGAGTGCACTCTTAATTGCCATTTGTTGTACCGTTATTCCTGTGTGATTTTCAATATATTATTTGTTCATTTATAATCATTGGTGTGGTTTCACTATTCGATTTCTAACACAGAGAATAGCATATTTTTCTGCCGGGGCTCTTCTCGGGGTTCGGAGGTTTACCGAGACCAGGGGATCGGGGAGGAACCCGTAACATATGCAAAATAATAAAAAGTTAGCTAGAGTCGTTTAGCAAATCTACAACGAGCACAATTATCATATTCGTGTTTTATTTTCCATTATAATCAGTTTTTTGGTTCAGTTTGATTTTATAGGTATTGTTATTACAAAGTTTTTTTTTTTTTTTTTTTTTTTTTTTTTTTTTTTTGTATACAAGATCGAGGCTCGTGAAAGAGCGAACATTAATCACACACAAAGACAAACCGACACATAAAACATATAACATCGGGAGCGGTAGACAAGATGGGGAGAGAGGGGGAAGGACACAAACACAACATTTGAGAGCAGGGACCGAGAGACATGGAGACATCGAGAGATCTGAGAGAGGGCGAGGGCTTTGGGGGGGGGGGGGCATGGGAAGGGGCGGTGGGAGAGGTATAAAACATATGGACACTGCCAGGACTTCCAGGAAAGAAGTTAGAATTTCAAACAAGGTGGATCTGGGGTGAATTAGCGGGGGTAGAAAAGATCAAGGTTTTGGATGGGGGAAGATAAGAGATGGTGGTGAACAGCTGTTTTAAAGACCTGGAGGGAGGAGTGGGATTGAAGGGAGTGAGGGAGTTTGTTCCAGAGGCGGGAGAAAAGAGGAATGAAAGAGTGAAGGTGAGCAGAGAGCCGAGATTTCGGCAGTTTAACCATCAGAGGGTTGCTGGCAGATCTTGTGCGACCTGTAGGAATATTTGGGGGACAGAGCACAGAGAGAGCTGGGGGTGCAAGGCCGGAGAGGAGTCGGTAGAAGACAGAAAGACCACCTACCTGCCTGCGGTGAGTGAGTGAAAGGCCCTCAGAGATAGCTTCATCGCGGGAGATTCCAATAATTCTGAAAGCTTTGGTTTCAACAGCGTGAAGCCGAGCTAGGTGTGAGGCAGGAGCACCGGCCCATAGGGGAGAACAGTATTCCATTGAGCTGCGGATGAAAGCCTTGTATGTGGTGAGGAGCTCAGTTGTGCCGAGGAAGGACTTCGCACGACGGAGGATGCCCAGTCGGCGACTGGCTTTGGAGGCCAGCTTGGAAATGTGGTTTTCCCAAGAAAGATCATGGCAGATAGTGAGACCCAAAATCTTGAGCGACAGAACTTCTTGGAGAGGATTGTTGAGAAAGTAGATGGGAGGGTTGTCCAGTCGATCTTTTCGGAGAGACATAGTAAGAGTGTGAGATTTGTCAGGATTGAAAGACATGTTCCACTTGTTTGACCAGTCTGTGATTTTGTCCAGGTCTTCAGAGAGTGAGGAGGCAGCAGACTGCCGATCTGAGGGAAGAGGAATGGAGCGGCAGAGAGTGGAGTCATCAGCAAAGAGATAGAGAGGATTTTCGAGAGAGTCAGAGAGATCATTGATGAAGACCAGAAAAAGCACGGGGCCCAGAACACTGCCTTGGGGAACTCCAGCCTGAACAGGAAGAGGAGATGAGAGAAACCCATTCAGGGCCACACGTTGATGACGACTAGAGAGGAAGTCTGCCAGCCATGCGTGGAGATTTCCATGGATACCAAAGGAGGAGAGTTTGGTGAGCAGAGCGGGGTGCCAGACCGTGTCGAAGGCACGTGATATGTCGAGGGAGACAGCTCTAATTTCCTGTTTGGCATTGAGGACCTCCATCCATTGTTGAGACAGCAGAAGCAGCATGTCCAGAGTAGAGTGACCTGGTCTGAAACCAAATTGATGATCAGAGATCAAGCCATTGGAGAAGAGGAAAGATTTCATATCCGAAGCAATGATGGATTCCATGACTTTGCTGATAATTGGGAGAAGGCTGATTGGTCTGTAGTTGCTAGGATCTGTTTTTGCACCTTTTTTGTGCAAAGCGGTGATGTTGGCTGATTTCCAAGCAGATGGCAGTTGACCTTGAGCAAAACAGAGGGTGAAGAGAACAGAGAGAGGGTGAGATAGAGCAGCAGAGCAGGATTTTAGGACCCGTGGGCTGATGCCGTCGGGTCCAGTTGCAGAATCAGAGTCGAGGGTTGACAGAAACTTTTCCACCTTGTCAGGAGGAAAGGACACGGAGTCCAGGAGCAGCAGGGTACGACTGGGTATGGTGGGTACAGAGAGGGATGGGTTTGGGACACAAGATTTAGAGGCAAACACAGAGTTGAGGCATTCAGCTTTTTCACGTGCGGAGTCAGCTGTGTAGCCGTTTGAGGTAAGGGAGGGGATGGAGGGGGAACAAACACCAGAAACGGATTTGACCAGACGCCACCAGGATTTGGAAGAGGGAGACAGATAAGAGAGTTCGGTCTTGAGAATGGAGAGATATTGTTTCCTGGCTCTCCTGAGGGTGGACACACACTTGTTTCGGGCTTTGTGAAAGGAAATGAGATTTCCTTCCGTTGGATTTGCTTTCCAGGAGACGAAGGCAAGTTGTTTCTGGGCAACAGCCTCACCACAAAATTCCGTGTACCATGGACGGGAGGAAGGGTATGACAACTGAAGACGAGATGGGATAAATCTGTGCATGAGAGAGAGCAATTTACTTTGGAAGAATTCCCAGGATGAGTTGATGTCAGAGGTGGTAGAGATGGGAGACCAGTCCAGATGATTGATGGCTGCTTGAAGACCGTGCCAGTTGGCCTGAGTGAAATGCCAGACTCGTCGACGCTGAGCAGGCTCCCTGAGGATGGTCAGAGAGATGTCCACTTTAACAAGGACATGATCAGATGATCCGATCGGAGCAGAAGAAGAGCAGCAGACATTTTCAGGGAAGTTAGTCATAACCAAGTCCAGAAGAGAAGATGTTCCGTTGACTGAGATCCGGGTCGGGAAATTGACAGATTGTGTCAGTCCCAGTGAGTCGCAGAAGTCCTTTGCTGAGGAGCCATGGCTGGTGAGAGAGGTACCCACACCCAGCCAACTGGCATGATGACAGTTGAAATCACCACATATGAGGAAGAGAGAGTTGGGATGAGTAGATAGAAGTTGGTCCATATCATCAGACAGCGAGATGTAGATGGAGTCATCACTGTTTGGTGGACGGTACAACACACATATGAACAAGAGGTGGGAGCGAAGGGGAAGCCGTAGCCAGAGGTATTCCTGGGGGTTAGGTGGAGAGAGTGCAGTGCAGGGCGAGTGAGGAAGAGAGTTTTTGATAAAGATAGCAACCCCGCCTCCAGGACGAGGCTCAGGTCTATCATACCGGAGGAGGGAGTAGCCCGGGAGGGATACTATGGAATCAGAGACATCATAAAGGAGGAAAGTTTCTGTTAAGCAGATCACGTCTGGTTTGACAGAAGCAATCTGTATGGAGAGATCAGTTAAGTTTGAACGAAGGCCCCGGATGTTTGAGGTCCATACCGTTAATGAAGAGGAAGGGGGAGCATCAGATACAGAACAGGGGGGAGGAGGGGTAGGGTAAGATGTGGAAGAGGTGGAAGAGGTAGGGAGAGCTGTTGAAGGTGTGTCAGAGATTTCAGAATAGCTCGGAGAAAGGGAAGGATGGGGCGGACAAAAGGTTTGATGGTGATTGGGTGAGCCACAATGAGGTGTTATTTGAGGAGGGGGAAGAGCGAGGCAGAAGGTTGGGGGAGATGGAGGTGAGAGTTTGAAGGGGGAAGAAGCGGGGAGGACGCTTTGAGGAGGGGGAGTGAGAGGGGGGAAATTGAGAAGCAATGAGGGTGGGGAGATTTGAAGGGGAGGGGTGAGGGGGGAGTTTGGGAGGGAAGGGACAAGGGGAGGGATTTGAAAGGGATGGGATATGGGGGAGATTTGGAGGGGAGGGGTGAGGCAGGAGTCTAGGAGGGGAGGGGCGAGGGGGCGTCTTGGCGGGGAGGGGTGAGGGGATAGTTTAGGAGGGAGGGGGCAAGGGGGGAGATTTGAAAGGGATGGGTGATGGGGAAGATTTGGAGGGGAGGGGTGATGGGGAAGATTCGGAGGGGAGGGGTTATGGGGAAGATTTGGAGGGGAGGGGTGAGATTGGATTTTTGAAAGTGTACGATTTATGGGAAACGAACATTTATTGCAAAATGAGTTTCTTGTGACCTTCGAGTTAAAAATACGTTTAAGGACGCTGGATGGAGGATGGAGTGCAGGAGAGTTTAGGGAATGTAGAAAAAAGGCACTATAGGAGATGGATATTTTTTTTGGGATGAATTGATTTGGTGAGCAAGTCGAAAGCAGCCTTTTAAAGAAGAAGAAGAAAAAGGTGTTATAAAATATGACGGAATACATAACTTGAGGGGAAAGTGTAAACATTGAAGGTTAATGAGTGAAAACTATCTGGGGAAATGGGGGAGAAACACGTGGTCGAAGAACGAACGAACGAATAAGAATGAATAAACGAATGAGAACAGAGAAGGAAATGTGTTTTTTTTTTGTTTTTTTTTTTTTTTCTTTCTTTTTTTTTTTTTGAGTTGAGAT
The DNA here is from genome assembly GCF_964187855.1 of Myxine glutinosa. Lineage (NCBI taxonomy): Eukaryota > Metazoa > Chordata > Myxini > Myxiniformes > Myxinidae > Myxine > Myxine glutinosa. The sequence goes on along the minus strand of NC_136270.1, from coordinate 27,643,612 downwards.
TTACACAAGGAAGTAGGCTATGGGTGAAAAGACTGGGAATACAGAGAACGAAAGTTATTGGATCACAAACGACGGAACGCTGAGAGAAAAACAAAGCCTCAAGGTTGTACAGTGCACACTGTACAAGGCCTCAAGACACGACACGAATTAACACGATTTTCAATACAGGTATGAAAGATTTGCACCGAAAAATCTTCGTCGGGACACAATATACGTACAACACCATAAATAAATACAGTTTTAACGAAAATACAAATGGGAACAATCACTTAACTTCGATTTCAAATCGTTCGCGACGCGGCAAAGGCCTTGCTCGCGACACGGCAAACAGACGATCAATTTATGAAAGATAAACACCGAGAAACAACCAAAGTTGCACACAATAACTTCACACACCGAAAGATAAATACAGTTTCGACAAAATACAATTGTGAACAGACTTAACTTCGAAAAACGTGGAGACCGTGTGGAGCTTCGAAAATCCCTCTTGTTTGTATTATTGTATTATTGTAGTTTGTATTATTGTAGGCCTATCTCTATTATAGTTAAGTGATAAGGTCTTGAAATTGTTCTGTTTAATTATGGGACTTGGCTGTGATTACATCTATTACCTTGTCGGAACAACAAGGTGTCAGCAAGTCGTTATTACAACAAGAATTTCTGTATTTTATTCAGATGTTTTGTTTTGTTTGGAATATTTGATGATTTAATTATCCGCACCCATACCTGAAGGGACAATGTTGTAATCAGTGTGTGTGTGTTCAGTGTGTCATTGGTTGTTGTACCCAAATGTAGGTTTCAGAAGGTGGGACTGAGTCCTCCCAGGTCTCGAAGTATCCACCTCCCTTTCACTAAGGGATCATGATTCATGGACCAGTTTGTGAAGTTTTCGTGTTCTCAAAGTTTTGTTCCGAGGGTTCTATTGAGGATCGTCACTGAGCCTCGGACAGCTTCCAATTGCAGTTTGTTTGTCCTCATATTCCCAGGGATGGTTTTGAAGATCTCTGTTAGATTCTGCTTCACCATTCGCGTTGCTCCACTAATCACTGGTACAATTGTGGCAATGTTCCACTTCCAGGATATTTTCACTTCATTTTTGAGGTCTTGATATTTGGTCATTTTCACAATACAATTTAACACAGGTGGTGGACAATTAACTTGGTGTGTGATTTTGAAGGTGATTGGTTACACCTGAGTTAATTTACAATTGCTATGGTAAGGGTGGTGGACACTTATACAACCAGGATATTGTAGTTTTTATTTTTAATAAATTTCCTCAAATCTGTAGAATTTGTTTTTCATTTGGAAGTTGTGGGTTACGATGTGTAAAATAATAAAGGTGGAAAAAGTCTGATTTAATGCATTTTAATTCCAGTCTATAAGACTACAAAAGGTGAAAATTTTGAAAGGGGTTTCGACTTTCTTTCATCACTGTATATATATATATAATATATATATATATATATATATATATATATATATATAGATATATATATATATATATATAGATATATATATATATATAGATATAGGTGTGGTCAAAAATATTGGCACCCTTGCACATTTTTCAAATAACTCACAATTTTCTCCAAAAAATAAGTTGAAATTGACAAAATTATTTGGTCTACAATTCTTTATTTCACTGTTAATATTACAGAACCTTTGTTTTTGATTTAGAACTTAATATGGTATATCATTTTAAATCGGAAAAATAAAAAGAAATGGCATTGACAAAATTATTGACACCCTTGACTTAATATTTGGTAGCACACGGTCTTTGGACAAAATAACTGCAGTCAAGCGCTTCCTGTAGCCATGAATGAGCTTCCTCCACCTCTCTACTGGCAGTTTGGTGCACTCCTCTTGTGCAAACTGCTCCAGTTCTCCCAGATTTGAAGGGTGCCTTCTCCCAACTGTGGTTTTCAGATTTCCCCACAGGTGTTCCATGGGATTTAGATCTGGACTCATTGCTGGCCACTTTAGAACAGTCCAGCGTTTTGTCTTGAACCATTCCTGGGTGCTTTTTGAAGTGTGTTTTGGGGTCATTGTCCTGCTGCAAGACCCATGACCTTCGACGGATACCAATGTTTCTGACACTCGGTTGAACATTGCGCTCCAAAATGCCTTGGTAATCTGATTTCATAACGCCATGCACACATTCAAGGTACCCAGTGCCAGAGGCAACACAAAACCCCCAAAACATCACTGAACCTCCTCCATGTTTCACTGTAGGGAAGGTGTTCTTTTCTTTGAAGGCGTCATTTTGTTTTCTGTAAACATGGAGATTATGTGCTTTACAAAAAACCTCTAATTTGGTCTCAGCTGTCCACAGGACATTCTCCCAGAAGGATGGTGATCAAAAATATTGGCACCCTTGCACTTATTTAAAATAATGCACTATTTCTTCTAGAAAATTGTTGAAATTAAAAGATCTTTTGGTTTCTGTTGCTGGTTTGGTTTTTTGGTTTATTTGTATTTCTTTGGTTTGCAGTGAGTGGAACAAAACCAAAAAAAATCTGAAAAAATACGAAATCTTAGCTTATCCCACACAGAAATCCTAAAATGGCCCGGACAATATTATTGGCACCTTTTATAAATTGTGAGAAATAATAACATTTAAAGCAGGTGATTCTCCTTTACTTTGGAATTGAACTCACCTGTGATGAGTTGCAGGTGCCTGCAACATAAAAATCACTCATTCAACCAGTTTGAATGGAGAAAAGGCATCATTCTGCTGTTTTGTGTCACTGTGTGTTCCGTAAAGAGCATGAAGCAAAGAAAGAAAACCAGAGAATTGTCTGAGGTCAGACACAGGATTGTAGCCAAGTACGGACAATCTCAAGGCTACAAGTCCATCTCCAGAGACCTTGGTGTTCCTGTGTCCACCATACGCAATGTTATCAGGAAGTTTAAGGCCCATGGCACTGCAGCCAACCTCCCTGGACGTGGTCGCAAGAGAAAACTTGATCGAAGATTGCAGCGAAGGATTGTCCGAATGGTGGAGAAATCACCTCGATCAACTGCCAAAAGGATCCAAGCTGACCTTCAGACACAAGGTACGACAGTTTCAACTCACACCCTCCGTCGCCAACTCAATGAAAGGGGGTTCTATGGTAGGAGACCCAGGAGGACCCCACTGCTAAGAAAGCCGAACTGGAGTTTTCCAAAACACACCTGAAACAGCCAAAATCCTTCTGGGAGAATGTCCAGTGGACAGATGAGATAAAATTCGAGCTTTTTGGTAAAGCATATCATCTCTGTGTTTACAGAAAACAAAATGAAGCCTTCAAAGAAAAGAACACCTTCCCTACAGTCAAACATGGAGGAGGTTCAGTGATGTTTTGGGGGTTATGTGTTGCCTCTGGCACTGGATGCCTTGAATATGTCCATGGCATAATGAAATCAGGAGATTACCAAGGCATTTTGGAGCGCAATGTTCAACCCAGTGTCAGAAAGCTGGGTCTCCGTCGAAGGTCATGGGTCTTGCAGCAGGACAATGACCCTAAACACACTTCAAAAAGGACCAGGAATGGTCCAAGACAAAATCCTGGACTGTTCTGAAGTGGCCAGCAATGAGTCCAGATCTAAATCCCATTGAACACCTGTGGGGAGATCTGAAAACAGTAGTTGGGAGAAGGAACCCTTCAAATCTGGGAGAACCGGAGCAGTTTGCACAAGAAGAGTGGGCCAAACTGCCAGTGGAGAGGTGTAGGAAACTCATTCATGGCTGTAGGAAGCGATTCACTGCAGTTATTTTGTCCAAATGCTGAGCTACCAAATATTAAGCCAAGGGTGTCAATAATTTTGTCAATGCCATTTCTTTTTATTTTCTGATTTAAAAGTATATATTAACTTCTGAATCAAAAAGAAAGGTTGGGTGAAATAAGAAATTGTGGAGACCAAATACTTTTGTCAATTTCAACTTCTTTTTAGAGAAATTTCTGAGTTATTTGAAAAAGGTGTAAGGGTGCCAATATTTTTGACCACCGACTGTACACACTTATACAGTATATATATACACACACACACACACACACACACACACACACACACACACACACACACACACACACACACACACACACAGGTCTTGTATATTGAACCATATACTCGTATATTGAAAGTCTATGGGGTTATTGACCACATGGTGGTTAACTTTTGCCTGCGGGCCGGCCGCAGCGCTATCTGACCCCACATCCCATTATATACTGTATGGTGGCTTCAAAATGGATGTCAAGACCAACTTGACGTAGCTTAAAACCTTGCCCAGATTCTGAAGTACATACACCCAAAGTGTGTGGTTTATTGGTGCTGCGGTGTGGCCATGAAAGAGTAAATTACAAATGCACAAGCAAACACAGAAACAAAGACTTGAATATATTTGTCTTATTATAATAGAGTGAACGTATATGGTGATGTTTGTATGTTTATTTGTGACCAAAACGTCTTCTTCTTCTTCTTGGAATAAAATTAACCCCCAAAACAGTCCGTGAAATCTTAATTACGTACTGCTGGAATATACCTTTTGACCCTATAGACTGATGAGACCTCTCAGAACTTTGATGACCCTTTAAGACCACCAAGACCCCTGAACCCAAAATACCTTTAAAGACTGCAAAGACCCAAAATACCATGAAGACCCTGAATACCCTTAAAGACCCAAAGGATCCAAAAGACCCTGAAGACCCAAAATACCCCAAAGATCCTTCAAGACTCAGTTTTGCCCTAGATATCAATGGAAATTTTCAGTTCAGTCAAAGCCAAATGTGAACATCAAATCAAGACAGCTGTTGCTGTTGTTGTATAGCCCTGGACAGTTTTCTCGATCAAGCCCATGGCACAGAGAGACAGCTGATCAATCTCCCAGGAGCGACCCAGTAATTCCCCACGTCCAGGATGGTGTACCTTGAGGTAGTCAGGGCCACGACAGAGTTAGAGAAAGACAGAGGGAGACAGATTTGCTTTGGGAGGTACAACCACCACGAAGAGGCGTCCCTGATAGTTGTCATCGAGACTGTAGAACCGATTGCGAACCACTGTTCTATCCTGCTGGCCCATTCCAGTGACCAAGTGTCAAACACTCGAGCATTTTTATTCTGTTGAGATTAGATGTTTGTTATATAAGAGGATACTCACATGTTTGATGGGTGGGTAACTTCGATTGTGGTGGCCAGGGTCACATTGCACCGCGTGGTGGTAAAGGTGGAACCATTCTTTCGTTTTCTGGAAAATAATTTTCTGCATTAATCGACTTATTTGCAAAAGGGAGAGAACATGGTGGAGATATTGCTGAGTTTTAACTTCGTGCTAAGAGTTTCCATTCAATTCATTCGATTTTTTTTTTTACATACACAGAAATAAAGGTTTAATTAACGACTTCCTGAAAAGATGGTTATAAATGTGGATTTTTGTCACCGAGGCACTTGGGGAGACTAATATGTTGTGATCATTAAAAATTTTTATAAACGATTCGTAAAATCATTAATTTGTTCAAAAGTATTTATTACTTGGCAAAAAAAGATTTTTTGACGTGTGTGTGTGTGTGTGTGTGTGTGTGTGTGTGTGTGTGTGTGTGTGTGTGTGTGTGTGTGTGTGTGTGTGTGTGTGTGTGTGTGTGTGTGTCCCTTCACTTATACTTGCCTACAGGTCACAATTTTAAACCGATCTTCACGAAAGGTCACCAAATGGTAGAGTTCGTGGTCCGACAAAATCATACATATTTTTGAGGTCAAAAAAGTCAACATAGGTCAAAGGTCAAACACTTTTCAAATTTCTAAAATCCTCAATTTTCATCCGATTGACTTGAAATTTGAGTAGGATTTGCATAACAGCAAACTGAATTCAATCACCAACTATTTTTGAGATCAGCATAGACCAAAAGGTCAACATAGGCCAAAGGTCAACAACCGTTTCAAATTTCTAAAATCCTCAATTTTCATCCGATTGACTTGAAATTTCAATAGGAATTACATATCAGTGAGCTGAATTCAACCACCAACTATTTTTGAGATCAACATAGGCCAAAAGGTCAACATAGGCCAAAGTTCAACAACCTTTTCAAATTTGTAAGATCCTCAATTTTCATCTGATTGACTTGAAATTTCAATAGGAATTACATATCGGCGAACTGAATTCAACCACCAACTATTTTTGAGATCAACATAGGCCAAAACGTCAACATAGGCCAAAGGTCAACAACCTTTTCAAATTTCTAAAATCCTCAATTTTCATCCGATTGACTTGAAATTTCAATAGGAATTACATATCGGCGAACTGAATTCAACCACCAACTATTTTTGAGATCAACATCGGCCAAAAGGTCAACATAGGCCAGAGGTCAACAACCTTTTCAAATTTCTAAAATCCTCAATTTTCATCATATTGACTTGAAATTTCAATCGGAATTACATATCAGCGAACTGAATTCAACCACCAACTATTTTTGAGATCAACATAGGCCGAATTTATAAAATTGTCAATTTTCATCCAATTAACATTAAATTTGAAGACGATTTGCATATTAGATCACTGAATTCAACCACCAATTATTTTTGAGGTCAAAATGATGCTTCACTGAGTGCCATTATACTTTGTTCTGTTTTGCCAAGTTTTTTCTGAGTTTTTTTCTCAGTGATTTTTCATTTATTTATTTATCGATAAATTGTTCAGCAACTACCTGTACCCACATGGTGATCTCCATAAATCCCAAGAAACTCTGTCAGGTGGATTGTGTTTTGCTACCTTTCACATTACCGCAGGGTATTTTTGTCAGATCAAAAGCATCTTTTATTACCTCCACCACCTAAGATGGACAGGGGTTATGTTTTCACACATATTTGTTTGTGGGAAGGATCTCTCAAAAGTTATGGAACTTGATGGACAGATCAGATGTGTTATGAGGACGAATTGATTAGATTTTGGTGAAGATCTGGATCCGGATAAGATATATATACATATATGTCGGGCAGGGGAGGGGGGGGCACCACATGACCCAGGGCACGCAGGGGGGGGGGGGGGGCACCACGTGACCCAGGGCACCTGAGATATATATATATATATATATATATATATATATATATATATATATATATATATATAATAATAATAACAATTCATTTATTTTGTATAGCGCTTTTCCAGAAGCCCAAAGGCGCTTTGACAGAGTGGAAAACATAATGCATAACAATACATGAAAACAACAATTGCAAAAAGACAAGAATCAATAGGGAAATATTTAAAGCAAAAGGAGGGAGAAGGAGAATTGTGTAATTGAATATAATTGAATATATTTGTGTCTTTCTTTTGCTTGCTTCAAAAAAACTAGATTCAATTGCAAAACATGTTGTTTCATGGCTCGGTCAGATCCAGCCTTGGAGACGTTTTTCAACATTTGCCAAAGGGAGAAGAATTATGGGAATAGTTGCCATTTAATTCTTGTTTGGCTTCAAGTTAACCTCGAGCAGAGTATGATTTAATATGTATTCTTTGATTTGTATGTGCCTGGCTCAATATGTTTTACTGCCAAGTGTCACACCATTGAACTCTATTATGAGAACGCATCCCTGGGCCTTGTAAGCCCAGCTTGTTTGGAATAATAGCTTGAGAAATATCTTACTTTCACACACATCTGTACCTTCAAACTCGGCCCTCTCTTATCTGAAGGTCATAACTTCAGCGGAGAGTTTTTTAGACTTTGTTCGATTATATAAGGGAGCTTGTTTCAGAGTATTTTCAGTGTGGCTCGGACTTGCACCGCCTTGTGTGACAAAGCTCTGTGTTTCCGGACGCGCTCCACAATTGTGTTGTCCGTTTCATTAAACCACTCTTGCTGCTTCAAACGTGCCTCTTCTTGAGTTTAAAGAGGAATACCGACATATCTGGTACCAGGAGTGGGGTACATCCAGCTACAGGTCGAGGAGGGCTCCTCAGGTCGGGAAGAGGCAAGGCCAGCGCTGGCAATAATAGGCTGAGGTAAGCGTATTTGCACACCTAAATTGAAAGCCTCTTCCCTTCCCCTTGGATATGGCGAACCTCTATCGACTGCACCTGAGTGTGTATCGAACCAAATTTAAGCAGAGCACCAGTGGGTTAACGAATCGAGCAAGGAGGGCGCCCGAGGTTAGGAGGGATACCCCTCAGGTTAAGGCATACCCCGGCGTGGGTGTAGGTATAGTGACCCCGGCGTTGATGGTAGGCTAGACCCCGGCGTGGGTGGATAAGATAAGTAATAGGTATAAAGGCTAGACCCCGGCGTAGATGATGAGTGAGTATTTTAAGTTAAGCTAGGAAAAGAAGGGACAACCCCTTTTAGGAATGCCCCGGCATGGGTGAATAAGTTAAGTTTATGAGGAAGGTGATAATCGAGATTCCCACCCCTCCTAAGGCCTTCATCCAGTCCCAGGATTAAAGGCATGCACATCCAGTGCGTTTTAAGGTGGGCATGGGAGAAAATGCGTACCCGCAGGAGGGAGTTCTGACAATATGCTGCAGGCTGCACAAGTATTAGCTCTTTCCGGACAAGAGATGAGGTCAGATCTGGAGAAGTAACAGGGAGGATTATAATGCACAAGGCGCGTGAAATCCAGCTGTGAACGCGCGAGCCGACGTGCAGGCAGGTCGCTATGCCGACGTGCAGGCAGGTCGCTATGGCGACGTGGTAACGGCCCTCGCGGGGAACCGTGAGGCGGGGCGGAGGCGAGACGGGAATGCGGATGTCCCATGCTGTGCACGGCATGAACGCATTCGGGTGGCCGAGGCAGGCGAGGGAGGATTATAACGAGCCAGAGACAATGTTTAAAACAGTGAGATATGAAAAGAAAATGATGCAGCCAGGCGTTGTGGTTGCACCTTTGTGAACAACGCGAGTGATGAGATGGCTTGGAGGGATGTGTTGAGTGAGCACATGTACGTTGTGTGCCGGGGAGAGGAGGTGCTGCATTGTGAAGCATGCCTCTAAGGAGGGCTGTGGGATGCCAGAGTTGGAAGCGTTTTGTTTTGCATTTCGAGGGAGATATCGGTGATTTAATATTTGGAAATATGAACCTTATGTGATTTTTGGAGAAGGATAAATTAAACTGGAAGAAGAAGAGCTCAGGTACCAGGTAGGAGAAAGGCAGGAGAAGTGCTGAGACTTCAAGAGCAGAGGAAGCAGCAGAAAAAGCACAGGAAAACAGAAATCCAGGTAGAAACAAACAGGACAGGTGAGCCTGAAGAGGGGATGGATAGGCTCACAGCAAGGGGCCAGGTAAGGGCACAGGTAGGAAGGATTGGGAGTGGTTCTTGAAATATTGAGAACAAGATTGTACAAAGTGACGCGTGTGCATGAATTTATGCTGTATGGTATGGAGAATGTATACAAGTTGGTCGGATAGGTGTTGTACACGACTCACTCAGGTCGATGTGCTGTGAATTTACGACTGTCAACAATGCTGGGTGTGCGCAGTGGTTTGAAATGCGAGCCGGTACGAAGTGTCAGTCACGTGGTATGTGTGTATAAGGGAACGAATGATCCGCAATATGTTGCATCGGTGGGAATGGGAATGACGGTGAAAGTGCGCACCGAATCAAAAAATGGCATGACGATCTCATATCTGAATTTAAATCGAATTTTTCTGTCATTGACGTGTGTATCTGTGTTTATTGTATGTATTTGGTCGACTTATGGACGAGTGAATAATTGACAAAGGGCTTCTTGTGTTGCCTACATATATTAGGCAATGTCGATGAGTACTGGGCACTTGTGTATTGTATATGTGTATTGGATGAGTATATCCCTGAGGCAGCTCACCCTAGTGATGAGGTTGCCACGTGGGATGTCATGATTGCATTTTTGGGTCAGAGGTCAAGGGTGAGATATCCTGTTGTTGCAACCTGACCACATTGGGTATGGTGGAATGATATTATATGATGTAAAGGTAAAAATTAAATTGAATAAATTTGGGGCTAAGAAATAGATGGTGTCAGTTTGGATTTTTATTGAGATTCAATGTTGATTCAGTCTGCTTGTGGAAAATGGCAGGCGAAAGTGAGCCTGTATGAAGAGCATGTGTAGACAGGGTTTTAAAACATGTATTTAATTACATCCCCACATTACCAGCTCTCCAGATTTAGCATGGGAGTAAAAGTCAAAGATGATAGGCTGAGTCAACTGACTGGGTGTTAATTCAACGGCATGGCAGGGACTTGAACTGGGCTGACTTGGGATTGCAGAATGCGTTGAATAAAGGGAGATACTCACTTCAGGACGGGAGCTCTGAGCTCTCTCGGTCATCCTCCAGGTCGGAGGAAACGGTTTCTTGGGAACGGTCACACTTGATGGGCTGCCGTTACTGTTTGCAACATAAATTAGGGCAGGAATGGGGAATTTGTTCAGAATGCCGGCGATAACCCACCTGTGTCTGTCCCTGTGTGTGTGTGTCCCTGTGTCTGTCTGGCTTTCTGGCCGTCCATGGAGTTATGTTTCTGAACACTGATTTTTGGGGGGGGGGGGGTTGCGGGTGTGCCACGGAGCTCAGGTGCACCTGCGGTGGTTGGAAGGTGGTGTGAGGTAGTGAGTTCCAGAGGGTGGGAGTGTGTCTGGAGAGGAGGTCAGTCAGGTAGGATGGGGCCAGGTTATGGAGGGCTTTGTAGGTCAAGAGGAGGATTTTGTAATGGATTCTCTGGGGGATGGGGAGCCAGTGAAGCTTATAAAGGACGGGGGTGATGTGGTCACGGGTTCAGGAATGGGTGAGTAGACGGGCAGCGGAGTTCTGAATGTATTGGAGTTTATTGATGATTATTGAGGGTGAACCATAGAGGAGGATGGTGTGATTGATGGTGTCAAAGGCGGCGCTGAGGTCGAGGAGGATGAGAATGTTGAGGTTGCCGGCGTCAGAGGAGAGGAGAAGGTTGTGGAAAGTGCAAAGGTGATAAAGGAAAGTCGAATCAGATGGATTATTTGTCAATGACAGGTGACTCTGCAGGGATTTGTTGAGAAGGAAGGGGAAAGGGTTGTAAAAAGTTGATGGTAAAGGCAGGGAAGAAGGGAAAGTGGTTGTGGAATGTTGCTTTAGTGATAAGAAAGTGATAAAGGTGGTTAGCTTGCACTGGGGGAAGGGTGCGCCAACTAATGGAAAGTTGTGAATTGTATTTAACAAAATTGTGTTAGATTGCTACATGCAGATTGACCCCAATCGAGGAGGTGGTTGGGGGCTAGTGCAGATTGGATCACGGCTCTGCAGACCAGGTGAACAGAACTCCACCAGGATGGACCACACCAACTGCTGCTACCGAGATGGTCCTCTCGCCACATGGAAAGGACCCAAAGGCCTTCGGCGAACCGGCCAATTCTGTCATGTCGTGGCAAGATTCGAACACGCACGACTGGATCGTCGACCTAGACAACTCATGGCAGGAGGATATGGCTTTCTACGACTCCTGGCATGGCACCAATGACCATGCCGATCCTGACTGGAATTCCCTTGAATTTAGTAGTAGGGGTTCTTTTAAGAGCTATTATGCAAACAGCGAGGACGAAAAGACGAATGAATGTCCAGGAGTACCACCATTTGTAAAGAACATTTTTGGGTTACCCCCTCTGTGCAAGTCACCCAACACCACGGATACTGACGCTGATTCAGACAAGGAGAAGGAGATTTGTGATAATGAATATGCTACCCTCTCTCCCACAGAACAATCACATGTACAAGGCTTGATGGCATTGGACGTCGATTGTTTGCCCTGATTCGCGAGGATCGCACCTGCATAAGGAGCGCCCCTCATCAGGCCGGCGACTGAGTCGCACCTACGCTGCAGGAAGGGTGGGCTCGGAACCTGGCCGGGCCTCAGCTATCTCCGAACCAGGGGTCTTCGTCGCGAATTATGGCTAACAATATGCGTTAAATGTCGGACAGCCACAACCAGGAGCCGGTATCCCTCCCAGAGCATGCGTGACGCATTGCGCGCCTGGCATGTGACTGGGGGGCACTGGCCTGCTGGGGTTATATTGTCTCTTTCGATGTGTTGTCTCAGAGATAAAAGGGAGATAATTGTCGGGCAGGGGGGGGGGCACCACGTGACCCAGGGCACGCTGGGGGGGGGGGCACCATGTGACCCAGGGCACCTGAGATATATATATATATAATTGTGTCTTTCTTTTGCTTGCTTCAAAAAAACTAGATTCAATTGCAAAACATGTTGTTTCACGGCTCAGTCAGATCCAGCCTTGGAGACGTTTTTCAACACATTTGCCAAAGTGAGAAGAATTATGGGAATAGTTGCCATTTAATTCTTGTTTGGCTTCAAGTTAACCTCGAGCAGAGTATGATTTAATATGTATCCTTTGATTTGTATGTGCCTGGCTCAATATGTTTTACTGCCAAGTGTAACACCATTGAACTCTATTATGAGAACGCATCCCTGGGCCTTGTAAGCCCAGCTTGTTTGGAATAATAGCTTGAGAAATATCTTACTTTCACACACATCTGTGCCTTCAAACTCAGCCCTCTCTGATCTGAAGGTCATTACTTCAGCGGAGAGTTTTTTAGACTTTGTTCGATTATATAAGGGAGCTTGTTTCAGAGTATTTTCAGTGTGGCTCGGACTTGCACTGCCTTGTGTGACAAAGCTCTGCGTTTCCGGACGCGCTCCACAATTGTGTTGTTCCTTTCATTAAACCACTCTTGCTGCTTCAAACGTGCCTCTTCTTGAGTTTAAAGAGGAATACCGACATATATACATATATATATATATATATTGTTGCGGTTTTGAGAACCCACACTCTTGTAAATATCACATCATTAAAGGTTAAAGGTAGCACCCCATAGTTAGGCCACAAGCAACACGTAGGTCACCATAGGACTTCAGTTATTTCATTAGTATGTGTATAGATAAGGCCATGTTTCCAATAGTTGAATCTGCGTTGTGTCAATCAAATAAGGAGTAGGCCCCATTCCGTCCATTTTGACAGCCTCCCTCTCCAAGCGACGCCATGAAGCGCGCCCTCCTGTCTGTACCCCACGGCCCTCCCAATTTGGTACGCTCCTCGGCCAGCAGCAGCAGCCTTCGCTGCCCGTGAGCTTGCTCAACGCCGCCATAAGCCACGAGGTGAGGCCCGGAAAAGGGGGCGGAGCACAAGAATGGAGGTGTGGCCACGTCAACCCACCATCAGGGTGGGGCCGGTAAGCGATGACCAGCCAACCAGGGCTGAAGTAAGATCGCCTGATAGGCGTGGCTTTTGGGCTGGCGGAGCGATCGCTGGTTCACTTATAAAAGCGCGAACGCAAAGCCCTTTCACAGGACTTACCAGAGGACTTATGCAGCGGCGCTCATTAAAGAGGACTTGTGGGTGCATGCACTTGGCAACAGGACTGATGAGAAGAGCTCGCCTTGAGAGGACTCGTTGAAAGATTGGTGTTGACAGGACGTATTGGGAGAGCGCACATTACAACGAACTCGTGGGTACATGCGCTTGATCAGAGAGGGCTCGTTGGCATTGGGAGCTCAAAGCAGGACCTTGGAGAGGGGGCGTTTGGCACAAGTGTGCAACTATTACGTACGCCGCCAGGACACCAGCCTTTCCCCCGTGATATAATTGTCCGTTCGCGTTACACTGAAGAGCTGCCTGCCGGGTTTCGTCCGCTGGACCGGAACCGGATTGGAGCCTGGACACGCTGGTGACCATCAACCTGTTCCACCCTACCATCTACAATCCCCGTGTGAGTGTGTATGTGAGACGGGCCTGTTTGTCCAGGGAATAAGTTAAGCCTGTAATTAAGACTGCCCTGTGTAACTGCTTCTTCCTCTGCCTTGTACATTCCCTTCTTTCGTTTCCTCTTTACTTTGTACATAATTAATAAACCCATCTGTTCTTCCTATTTTCTTGGTTTCCTCTTCATCCGATTGCATCAGTCTTTTCTCCAATTGGGTAAGCGTGGCACGATCACAACCGCTATAATCGGGTCTAGTCACCCGTTAACAGCTCGGATCGCGGATTGCTATCCGCTCGGCATATCCCATCATATCCGTGGTTCGAGCGGGAGTTATTCCCTCGTTTCCGGTCGGCGTTAGTAATTAGGTAGTAGTGAACCCCTAGGCCTAACAAACCCTACCTAACGCCACGCCGGGAAGGTCGTTATAACTTCCAGGACTCGCGTCGGCAAGATAAAAGGACAAGGGGATTAACCACCCCCCCCCCCCCCCCCCTTGATAATGGGAGAGCTGACGTCCGAGATCCACAACAATTTATATATATGTTATTGCGGTTTTGAGAACCCACACTTGTAAATAAATATAACATCATTAAAGGTTAAAGGTAGCACCCCATAGGTAGGCCACAAGCAACACGTAGGTCACCATAGGACATCAGTTATTCCTTCGTATGTGTTTAGATAAGGCCATTTTCCAATAGTTGAATCTGCGTTGTGTCAATCAAATAAGGAGTAGGCCCAATTCCGTCCATTTTGACAGCCTCCCTCTCCAAGCGATGCCATTAAGCGCTAGCCATCGCCCTCGCCCTTTAGGACCAGCAGCGTTTGCAACCTCGCTGGGCTTCCGCCCAAACCAGCCCAGAAACACACGAGATAAGGCCCGAGAAGAGGGCGGAGCACCAGGATGGAGGTGTGGCCACGTCAACCAGCCGTCAGGGCAGGGCCGGTAAGCCATACCCAGCCAACCAGGGCTGGAGTAACATCGCCTGACAGGCGTGGCTTTTGGGCTTCGAGAGCGTTCGCTGGCTTGACTTATAAAAGCCAGCGCACAAAGCCCTTGAGGAGGACTTATCGTTGTGGAAAGCGCGGATGTGATTACAGAGGGCTTATGCAGCGGCGCTCGTTAAACAAGACTCTATTGAGAGAATTATGAAGCAGCGCTCATTAAAGAGGTCTGAGCGGGGAGAGAGAGGCGCTTGACCTGGGACGTGCGCTTTACGAGGGAACTGAAGCCGCCAAGCATTGGTATTTCAAGGAGATGCGCTGTGGCAACCCGCTGTACTAAGGGCGAGCGCGCGGCACGCATTGCCACGAACTGCAGCGTGCAGGACATTGGAGAGGGGGCGCTTGGAGCGAGTAGTGCGCATATTATGTACGCCAGTATACCAGCCTTCCCCCGTCATTATAATTGTCTGCTCGTGTAACACCACATGAAGAGCTGCCTGCCGGGTTTCATCTGCTGGACTGGAGCCGGACTGGAGCCTGGCCACCATCGCCGGACCTTCCACCCTACCATCTGCAATCCCCGTGTGAGTGTCTGTATGTGAGATGGGCCCGTTTGTCCAGGGAATAAGTTAAGACTGTAGTTAAGGCTGCCCTGTGTACTTTTCCTTCCTCTTTCTTTCTTGTACATTCTTTCATTTCCTCTTCTTCTTTGTACATTTGTTAATAAATTGCCCTGTTCTTTCTGGTTTCTCCTCAATCCGATCGCATCAGTCTTTTCTCTAATTGGGTAAGCGTGGCACGATCGCAACCGCTTAGAATCGGGTCTAGCTGTTGTTAACAGCTCGGATCACGGATCGCTATCCGCTCGGCGTTTCCATCTGATATCCGTGATTCGGGCGGGAGTTATTCCCTTGCTTTACAGTCGGTGGTAGTAATTAGGTAATAGGACTAAAAATCGACCAACATACCTATTTACCACCGACCGGAAGGAACGTTATAACTTCCAGGGTCGCGTCGGCCAGATAAGAGGACAAGGGGATTAACCCCCCCCCCCCCCTTGATAAGGGGAGAGCCGACGTTTGAGATCCGCAACAATATATATATATAATTATATATACATGTATAATTTTATTATTTTATTTTTTTTGTTAGTGGTTCTTCACCTTTGAGACATTGGGCCAAAATGATACATAACATGATACGTCGTCAAAAAGTTGTAGTCGACCTATCCCAAAATTTGGTGGATGAGTTGTGTAGGTGACAAGAACAAACCGATTCGAATTTGGTTCAGACCTGGATACAGATCTGGCCAAGCGGTGGCATACAAAGCGTAATCTGTTCAGCCCATTGCATGGACAGAATGTGCACTGTGCAGAGGAGTATGTTGGTGAAAGAGGCAGAACTTTGGATAACTGTCTCAAGGAGTGTTCAGATTGGTTATCGCCATTACTTTCCCATTGGGAATTCATCTTGGAAACTAAATTAGGATCAGACTTGCAAGACACAGATGTCCTGCAGGGAACTTCCTACCAAGCTCAGTGGGTTTCTTATTCATGGTGCGACGCTGATGAGGGAAACCGTTGGACCGAGAACAGCACTCAGTAGAGAGCAAACCTCCACCTGGTTGGCCATATCACTCAATGGTGAAGAATGACTTAAAAATTCTACTAGCCGGATCCGGATCGAGATCTTCACCAAAATTGAATTGATTCTTCCTTGTCACACACACAACCTGTCCAACAGGTTTCGTCCAAATCCATTTTTGAGATATCCTGCTATGTATAGTTTGTGGCCCTACCTGCCAATTGGAAAGAATCACTTAAAAAATTAAATAATTCTCATATCCGAATCCATATTCAGATCTTCACCAAAATCGAATATTGAATCGTCCTTGTCACACACAACCGGTTCACAAAGTTTCGTCCAAATCCGTCCGCAACTTTTTGAGATATTCTCTGCTATGTATCGTTTTTGGCCCGCTCTCCCAATGGTGAAGAATCACTTTTTTTAAATTCTAGTAGCCGGATCCGAATCCCGATCTTCACCAAAATCTAATCATTTTATCCTCGTCACATTTGCTACATCTCTGCCAAATTTCGGCCGAATCCGTCCACAACTTTTTGAGATATTTTGTTCACAAACAAACAGATTAAAAATCACTTATAGAGTGACACTTAGCAAAACAGATCAAAGTAGCATGGCACTCAGTAGAGAATCCTTTTGACCTCAAAAATAATTAGCGGTTGAATTCAGTAAACTGATATGCAAATCTTCTTCAAAGTTTAAGTTAATCGGATGAAAATTGAGGATTTTAGAAATTTGGCCTATGTTGACCTTTTGGCCTATGCTGACCTCAAATATAGTTGTTGGTTGAATTCCGTTCGCTGATATGAAAATCGAATTCAAATTTCAAGTCAATTTGATGAAAATTGAGGATTTTAGAAATTTGGCCTATGTTGACCTTTTGGCCTATGCTGACCTCAAATATAGTTGTTGGTTGAATTCCGTTTGCTGATATGAAAATCGAATTCAAATTTCAAGTCAATCGGATGAAAATTGAGGATTTTAGAAATTTGAAAAAAGTGTTTGACCGTTGACCTTTTGACCTCAAAAATATATATGATTTTGTCGGACCACGAACTCTACCATTTGGTGAAGTTTCGTGAATATCGGTTTAAAATTGTGACCTGTAGGTATAAGTGAGTGGACAGACAAACACACACACAAACCTGAGTGATCAACATACTTGTCAAAAACTTTTTTTTTGCCAAGTAACAAACGGACAGACAGAAGCCAAATAGTTCAATCTTGGTTTCTTCAGACCACAGAATCTTGTTTCTCACAGTCTGAGAGTCCTTCAGGTGCTTTTTGCAAACTCCAAGCGGGCTTTCATGTGTCTTTCACTGAGGAGAGGCTTCCGTCTGGCCACTGTGCCACAAAGCCCAGATCGGTGGAGTGTTGCAGTGATGGTTGTCCTTCTGGAAGTTTCTCCCATCTCCACACAGGATCTCTGGAGCTCAGCCAGAGTGACCATCGGGTTCTTGGTCACCTCTCTTATCCAAGGCCCTTCTCCCCCGATTGCTCAGTTTGGCCGGGCGGCCAGCTCTAGGAAGAGTCCTGGTTGTTCCAAAACTCTTCCATTTAAGAATTATAGAGGCCACTGTGCCCTTGGCTACTTCAATGCAGTAGAATTTTTTTTGTAGGCTTCCCGAGATCTATGCCTCGACATAAACCTGTCTCTGAGCTCTGCAGGCAGTTCCTTCGACCTCGTGGCTTGGTTTTTGCTCTGATATGCATTGTCAGCTGTGAGAGTTTATGTAGACAGGTGTGTGCCTTTCCAAATCATGTCCAATCAATTAAATTTACCACAGGTGGACTCCAATCAAGGTGTAGAAACATCTCAAAGATAATCAAGAGAAATGGGAGGCACCTGAGCCAAATTTTAAGTGTCATAGCAAAGGGTATGAATACTTATGTAAATGTGATATTTCAGTTTTTTCAATTTAATAAATTTGCAAAACTTTCTAAAATCGTGTTTTCTCTTTTTCATTATGGGGTATTGAGTGTAGATTGATGAGGGAAAAAATGAATTTAAACGATTTCAGCATAAGGCTGCAACATAACAAAATGTGAAAAAAGTGAAGGGGTCTGAATACTTTCTCAATGCACTGTAACCTGAGGTGGTCATGAGGCTCGATCTTATAAATAAAAATGGATACATTTATTGAGTAGTGAGGGGAGGGAATGAAAAGCAGAACATCTTCTGGGCTGATGCGAACTCTGTTCTACAGAGAGGTCACCCAGCCCGCCCGGTGGATGTTTACAAGAGGATTTGCACACGTTTAATTAACTTTGCCTCTCTATCTTATCAGAAACATGACCCTCGTATCGTGCACATTCAAACACAATGCTCAACCTAACATGTCCCCAATCCTTACATCGAGATTTGCTTCCTACTTGCACACGGACCATCCTACTCTATACAGTTCTATCTCTCCTTAGGTAATCTCTAACCTCCCACCCCCATAAACGTAACAATACATACGTACGTACCGTAGGTTGTACCGTAAACTGTTGCGTAACGCACATGTGTATATGGTAAAATCTCCGAGCTGTACTTTTTCAGGTGCGTATCTACGATGTCCTGCAGTCTCTTTTGATTGTTCTGATGGAAAGAACAAGTGGATTCAATATATACCATAATTATGTTATGTATAGACATTACATTGGATGGAATCAACAGAATATTGATCGAAATATGCTAACCACCATGGGAAGCAAGAAGAGAATCTGACATTTTTGGCGTTAACACTTTCTCGGAGCAAAATAGGGGGTAGCTGTTAGGGTTATTGGTAAGGGTTGATATGGCCTGGGAGTGAGTCAGAGGTACATGCATAAGTGGCCGGTCAGGGTAAGGAGAACAACAACAACAACATGCATTTTAAAGGCCATTTTCCCTGCTAGAGCGGGGGTTAGCCTTGCGGTCCCCATGACAATCTTCTCCATTTTGTCCTATTTTCTGCATCTGCCCTTGTTAACTCCCTTGCCCGCATTTCTTCTTCCACCATCTTTAGCCAACTCTTTCTCGGTCTTCCCCGTCCTCTACTTCCTTCTACATTCATTTCCATCACTCTTCTCAACCAGTCACTTTAATCCTTCCTCAACACATGACCAAACCATCTCAACCTGTTCCTCTTCACAGCATCAATCACAGGCTCTATTCCCATCATCTTTCGCAATTCATCATTTGTTGGAGATGTCTCCATCATCAAGGGTAAGGAGAACGTTGGGTGGAAATGTCTCATTTTGACAACTCACGAGAGAGAGGTTCAGGAGTTGGGAGTCGAGGGGAATGGAAAATAGGGAAACAAACAAAAGAAGAGAAAACGAGCAGGAAAGGGAAAGAGGAGAGATAAGAGGAAAAGAAGAACAGGAGAGAGGAAAGGAAAAGTGAAAAGAAGAGGTAAGATTAACAAGGAGCTGATACGCTATTCCTCTGCCTTTTGTGTGGTACGGGGAGTAGATGAAACCTAAATGTTCAATGGTTTTTGTTTTGAAACAGGAGCGACACAAACATCCCCCACATCCAGGATAGTGTACCCCTACCTTCACGAAGTCAGGGCCACGACAGGGTTAGAGAGAGAGAGAGAGAGAGAGAGAGAGAGAGAGAGAGAGGGACGAGACAGACGGCAGAGAGAGAGAGAAAGAGAAAGAGAAAGAGAAAAGGCCGGTCCATGGGGACCGATCGGCACTCTGACCATGGCCACGCTACCCTGATGAACCGGGCAGCAGGGAAGAATGGGGAAGATTTGGCCCCCGACTTGCTTTGGAGGTACAACCACCGCAAAGAGGCTTCCCCGATAGTTTTTCAAGCATTTGTTGGAAGAGATGGAAGATTTTAGTGAAAACCTCAAACGGAAGTTCCTCTTTTTCACAAACTTGATTTCAATCAATGGTCTTCAACCCTTGAACATGTAATCCTTTTTACGTCGAGGTTCACAGGAGGCCGAGCTATATCTGGCCGTATAATGCAGCCAAGCCTATCTCTCACTATCGTATGATAGATACGCCCAGTCGGGCCTCACTCTCACTATGCGTGGAGGTAATGTCTGCTTCAGCAAGTGCAAAATGCCCCAAAAATGTTTTTCCTTGCTCACATTGAATGGTGGCCATTGGTTCAGGGAAAATACGCATTGATCAATCAATGGTTGGCACATTGTTTCAATATCCTGCCAAAGCAGGTGGCCACTGATATTTGAGTCCATAGAAGACCAGAGACGACCACAGGTTTTTCTTTCATGTTGGAAGCAATGTATATACATATCTATACTGCACATAATGTACACAAGTTGTTTGAGTTAGAGTGTGTCCATATGACTGTGCCAACGACAGGATGAGCTGCATGTTTATTGCTCTTGTTGAAGTGTCTATGTGCGTGCTACTCACCACATCTGAACGTGATTGAGTAAACCATGAATCCCTTCCTTTGTGCATTATCTTGAAATGCTGCACACTGCACCAAAACAGAACACAAAGGGTCACACGTGAAAGTTTTCAAAAGGTACTACATACAGAGGCGAAACGCACAATCATCCGAGGCATTCCAAGGTTTTATTTTTCAATAAACGTCCATGTAATAAGATCCAATGTCTGTGTGTCAGTTTTGCCTCTCCAGCCAAACCACTGGTACCACAAATATGAAAGTGCTGCCATATTAATCGCCAAGGATCCGGGCAGTGCAGCGTCGAGAAAAAAATTCATTTGGACAAAAACATTTGCATAACACATCAATAGAGAGGTCATAGAGCACGATACCCCATGCAGTGTCCAAGTTTAAACTTCAATTTTAATAAAATAATGACCTTAACCCTCTGGTAGTGTGGAGGGATTTTAATATGCAAAAGGGCTGTTAGGGTTAGTGGATACCCCGCCGCACTAACGGAGCGTTAAAGATTGTTTCAATAAAATCTGGAATTTAGCATTACTAAAGCAGTGTTCTAAATCACCCTTATACACCGCCTTATTACCCTCACCAATGAAGAGGGTATTGCATTTGGGTCAATTTGTCTGTCCATACAGAATGTGCAAACATACAGTGCATTCAGAAAATATTCAGACCCCTTCACTTTTTTCACATTTTGTTATGTTGCAGCCTTGTGCTGAAATCGTTTAAATTCATTTTTTCCCTCATCAATCTACACTCAATACCCCACAATGACAAAGAGAAAACAGGATTTTAGAAAGTTTTGCAAATTTATTAAAAATAAAAAACTGAAATATCACATTGACATAAGTATTCATACCCTTTGCTATGACACTTGAAATTTAGCTCAGGTGCCTCCCATTTCTCTTGACCATCTTAGAGATGTTTCTACACCTTGATTGGGGTCCACCTGTGGCAAATTCAATTGATTGGACATGATTTGGAAAGGCACACACCTGTCTATATAAGGTCTCACAGCTGGCAATGCATATCAGAGCAAAAACCAAGCCATGAGGTCGAGGGAACTGCCGGCAGAGCTCAGACAGGATTGTGTCGAGGCACAGATCTGGGGAAGCCTACAAAAAAAATCTCTGCTGCATTGAAGATTCTCAAGAGCACAGTGGCCTCCATAACTCTTAAATGGAAGAAGTTTGGAACAACCAGGACTCTTCCTACAGCTGGCCGCCCGGCCAAACTGAGCAATCGGGGGAGAAGGGCCTTGGTAATAGAGGTGACCAAGAACCCGATGGTCACTCTGACTGAGCTCCAGAGATCCTGTGTGGACATGGGAGAAACTTCCAGAAGGACAACCATCACTGCAACACTCCACCGATCTGGGCTTTATGACAGAGTGGCCAGACAGAAGCCTCTCCTCAGTGAAAGACATGAAAGCCCACTTGGAGTTTGCAAAAAAGCACCTAAAGGACTCTCAGACTGTGAGAAACAAGATTCTGTGGTCTGATGAAACCAAGATTGAACTGTTTGGCTTCCGTCTGCCCACTCTGCCATAAAGGCCAGATCGGTGGAGTGTTGCAGTGATGGTTGTCCTTCTGGAAGTTTCTCCCATCTCCACACAGGATCTCTGGAGCTCAGCCAGAGTGACCATCGGGTTCTTGGTCACCTCTCTTACCAAGGCCCTTCTCCCCCGATTGCTCAGTTTTGCCGGGCGGCCAGCTCTAGGAAGAGTCCTGGTTGTTCCAAACTTCTTCCATTTAAGAATTATGGAGGCCACTGTGCTCTTGGGAACCTTCAATGCAGCAGAGATTTTTTTTTTGTAGGCTTCCCCAGATCTGTGCCTCGACACAATCCTGTCTCTGAGCTCTGCAGGCAGTTCCTTCGACCTCATGGCTTGGTTTTTGCTCTGATATGCATTGTCAGCTGTGATACCTTATGTATACAGGTGTGTGCCTTTCCAAATCATGTCCAATCAATTGAATTTACCACAGGTGGACTCCAATCAAGGTGTAGAAACATCTCAAAGATGATCAAGAGAAATGGGAGGCACCTGAGCTAAATTTAAAACAGTCGTAGCAAAGGGTATGAATACTTATGTGAATGTGATATTTCAGTTTTTTCTTTTTAATAAATTTGCAAAACTTTCTAAAATCCTGTTTTCTCTTTGTCATTATGGGGTATTGAGTGTAAATTGATGAGGGGGAAAAAAAAAAGAATTTAAACGATTTCAGCATAAGGCTGCAATATAACAAAATGTGAAAAAAGTAAAAGGGGTCTTAATAATTTCTGAATGCACTATAGGCCAAAAATGCCATCTAGTGCTGGCCAGAAGTACACATTCTCTTTTTTCAACCGAGTACCTCTAGAAAGTACCAGTATGTCGAATTAGATTGAGTACGTCTATAAAGTAGGTACAATTAGAATGTGAGCGTCTATTAAGTAGGTACGATTAGAATGTGAATACCTTTATAAAGTATGTACAATTATAATGTGAGTACGTCTATAAAGTCAGTACAATTATAATGTGAGTACATCTATAAAGTATGACAATTATAATGTCATACATCTATAAAGTATGTACAATTAGAATGTCAGCATCTATAAAATATGTACAATTAGAATGTGAGCGTCTATAAAGTATGTACAATTAGAATGTGAATACGTCTATAAAGTATGTACAATTAGAATGTGAGCGTTTATAAAGTATGTACAATTACAATGTGAGAACGTCTATAAAGTTTGTACAATTAGAATGTAAGTACGTCTATAAAGTATGTACAATTAGAATGTGAGTATGTCTATAAAGTATGTACAATTAGAATGTGAGTACGTCTATAAAGTAGGTACAATTAGAATATGAGTACGTCTATAAAGTATGTACAATTATCATGTGAGTATGTCTATAAAGTATGTACAATTAGAATATGTGTACGTCTATAAAGTATGTACAATTAGAATGTGAGCGTTTATAAAGTATGTACAATTATAATGTGAGAACGTCTATAAAGTATGTACAATTAGAATGTGAGTACGTCTATAAAGTACGTACAATTATAATGTGAGTACATCTTTAAAGTATGTACAATTATAATGTGAGTTCATCTCTAAAGTATGTACAATTATAATGTGAGTACGTCTATAAAGTATGTACAATTACAATGTGAGTACGTCTATAAAGTATGTACAATTAGAATGTGAGCGTCTATAAAGTATGTACATTTAGAATGTGAGTACTTCTATAAAGTATGTATAATTATAATGTGAGTACGTCTATAAAGTATGTACAATTAGAATGTGAGAATCTATAAAGTATGTACAATTATAATGTGAGTACGTCTATAAAGCATGTGCAATTAGAATGTGAGGATCTCGAAAGTATGTACAATTAGAATGTGAGCGTCTCGAAAGTATGTGCAATTAGAATGTGAGCGTCTCGAAAGTATGTACAATTAGAATGTGAGTGTCTATAGAGTAGGTACGATTAGAATGTGAATACGTCCATAAAGTATGTACAATTAGAATGTGAGCGTCTATAAAGTATGTACTATTACAATGTGAGCGTCTATAAAGCATGTAGAATTACAATGTGAGCGTCTACAAAGCATGTACAATTACAATGTGAGTACGTCTATAAAGTATGTACAATTAGAATGTGAGCATCTATAAAGCATGTACAATTACAATGTGAGCATCTATAAAGTATGTACAATTAGAATGTGAGCGTCTATAAAGCATGTACAATTACAATGTGAGTACGTCTATAACGTATGTACAATTAGAATGTGAGCGTCTATAAAGCATGTACAATTATCATGTGAGTACGTCTATAAAGTATGTACAATTAGAATGTGAGCGTCTATAAAGTAGGTACGATTATAATGTGAGTACGTCTATAAAGTATGTACAATTAGAATGTGAGTACATCTATAAATTAGAATGTGGTATGTACTAGCAAACAGTGGACAATGACCTTGAGGATTTTGGTTGCTTCACACTGAGGCAAATGTTCTCCCCATCACTTGTTGGTCGTAGTAGGTAGCAGCCAATTTCCCCCGATTCCATCAGCATTTTCTCAGCTTCGTCTCTTGCTACATCAAAATAGTACCTTCGGGTCGAAAGAGAAATAGTGGACACTGATTCTCATCCGTGTTTACTTTGTTCTGCTCCATGTTATCTCTTCAATGGTGTAATATTCTGTTTCCATTGCCCTATGCTGTCTCTGAGGATTTATACATCATGTTCTGGTCAGAATATACCGTACTAGTGTGGTCACCCGTGGGAATCCCACGGGCATGGATGTGTGTGACATTTGGACATATTGAGTTCGATGCTGCACCTGCACATTCAGTTTTACAAACTGGTTACTGGCAATTTATCAGATGCACAAATGATGTAATCTACACAATGTACTGGTATTTACTTTTGATAACATGTGAATGCATGTGCGTGCATATGGGAAATACAGTTTGAAATGTGTGATTACATCTCATGTAAAATGTGACTTCAAGAGCTCAAATCCTCTCCCTCCCACATCACGTTTCATTCCGTAGATCGTTTCGCGTTTCGTTTTTTCATTTCTGTTCATCACAATTCTGTCTCTTTCATATTCACAGACACACACACACACACACATAGACATACATCCACACACACACACACACACACACACACATACACACACACACATATACATACACACACACACACACACACACACACACACACGTACAGACACACACACACACACACACACACACACACCTACACACATACAGACACACACACACACATACAGACACAGCTCGTTTTGTCATCTCTGTTCCTCACAATTCTATCTCTCTCTTTTATTCACAGACACGCGCACACACACACACACACACACACACACACACACACACACACACACACACACACACACACACACACACACACACTTAATTAATTGTACAGTATCGGTTGTTCCTAAACTTAAATATCAATAATGTAAAGGATTGTTGTAAATGATGTTAATTTCACAACATCCCACATTCAACTTTATTTAAATTGTAAACCTCAAACATAGTTTCTCTACCTAAAGCAAGAACCTTAACCTGTAAGCTATTGACTAGTTTCCCGACTGCATGGATCATCAGCTGGGCACCGTTCTTCCTCGAGGTTTCGATCCTTTCAGCCCAGGACCTCTCCAAACGGCGGATCCACAACCTCGATCATGGATCCACATCAATAGATGGTACATCAGTAGATCCACAACCTCAGTTGCATCCAGGCAGTCAGTCAACCCATCAATGCAACATCACTTATTCCAACTTTACTCGCAATAGGATTTGATGTGTTATCATATATTTAGAACTTTCCTTACACACTCGATAATATGATATTGTAGCGGTTACCGGAAGCATGTCACAATTACCTTGCACCGGCCGATGACGCAACCGGCGAGTGGTCACTTGTCCGGACTCGCCCGGGCGTGTCCAGACTTGCCTTTCCCGGGCGAACACTTGGCTTACCTATTTGCATACCACGCCCCGCCTGAGAGGCGTGGCTTTTGTGTGTTGAGCTTTACGTGTAAATTGCCGCCCGTTCGATGGGCTGATTCAGTGCTTTTGAGTTCTTTCGAGTGAGCTGAAAATAAATAGCTCAGTGAAACTTCATTCCTGGCGTCGTTCATTTTGTCCGGTTTTATCGTGCGAGCATAGCTCCCACAATTGGTGACCCCTTTTCGAGAACACGGCGATGGAGTCATCTGTAGCTTTGAAGCTCCCGGGCTTTTGGGAATTGCACGCGGCCGTCTGGTTCGCCCAAGCGGATTCTCTTCGCCCTGCGGAACATCACGGAGGACATGACGCGCTACCACCATGTGGTCTCCGCGCTCAACGCCTCCACCGCGGCCCGGGTCCTGAGCTTCCTACAGAACCCGCCGAACGCCGACAAATACGGCGCGCTCAAAGGCCTACTCCTCGGTGCGTTTGGACTCACGGAGACCGAACGCGCGCGACAACTACT
This sequence comes from Myxine glutinosa, assembly GCF_964187855.1. Classification (NCBI taxonomy): domain Eukaryota; kingdom Metazoa; phylum Chordata; class Myxini; order Myxiniformes; family Myxinidae; genus Myxine; species Myxine glutinosa. The sequence continues at coordinate 27,617,041 of NC_136270.1, read as the reverse complement.
CGACCTCCCAGAGCTGGGTGAGGCCCGTCCATCCCAGTGCATGGACCACATGCTGGCTCTACTCGGCGACCACAGCCCGGATTTCCTCTTCGCGAGCTGTTCCTCCGGCAGCTACCCGGGCAGGTACGGTTAGCTTTGGCTAACTCGCCCATCACGGACCCTCGCGCCCTGGCCAAGGAGGCCGATAAATTTTTCTCGGCCAGGCGACACGTCGGAGCGGCCGCCTGGAACCCTGGGCCGACCGAGGCAACGCCCGCGCCACGACCGGCACCACCACCGGCCGAGTCAGCGCCACTGGCGGCAGCGGCCGCCGCGACGCCCCGTCGACCGAACCCGACGCGACCGCCGGAGCCTCCACCAGAGCGGACCATGTGCTATTACCATGCCAGGTTTGGGCAGAAGGCCAGAACGTGCCGCCCACCGTGCACTTTCGGTAGGTCGGGAAATTACCAGGCCGGTGCTCGCTGCCTGCCATGAGCGTCGGCCATTCAGGCAGCCTTCTGTTTATCATGGACACAGCGTCCGGGCGGCGTTTTTTGTGCGACACCAGCGCTCAGCTGAGCATGATACCTGCCTCGGTGCAGGACAAACAGGCCGTGCTGTGCGGCTCCGCCTTGGTCGCCGCAAACGGCTCCTCTATCCGCACCTTCGGTTCGCGCAGCGTTGCATTCTGCTTCGGGGACCAGCGCTTCAAGTGGGACTTCATCACGGCGAACGTGCCCATGGCCTTGCTGGGTGCAGATTTTCTTTGCGCGCATGGGCTTTTGGTCGACGTCAAACGGCGTCGGCTCATCAACGCGGAGACCTTCAGCTCGCTCGCTTGCTCATTGAGCGGCTCCGCTCCGACCAAGCTAGCCTGCGCGCTCCCGGCCGTGGACGATTTCACCCGCCTACTCGCCGAGTTTCCCGCCCTCACGCAGCCGACGTATTCGGCCGTCGCCGTCAAGCACGGCATCGAACACCACATCCCGACCACAGGTCCACCGGTCTACACCAGGGCTCGCCACCTCGACCCGGCCAAACTCGCCGTGGCGAAGGCGGAATTTGACGCGCTGGAGCGATTGGGCATTGTGCGGCACTCGAATAGCGTGTGGGCCTCGCCCCTGCACATCGTGCCCAAACCGGGTGGCAGATGGCGACCATGCGGCGATTACCGCCACCTCAACGATGCCACCACCCCCGCCTGGTACCCGATACCACACATACAGGACTTTTCCACCCGTTTGGCGGGGTGGGTGATATTTTCCAAGGTCGACCTCATTCGGGGCTACCACCAGGTACCCGTCCGGCTGGCCGACGTGCCGAAGACGGCGGTAATCACACCTTTCGGCCTCTTCGAGTTCCTTCGCATGCCGTTCGGCCTTAAGAACGCGGCCCAGGCCTTCCAGCGGCTGATGCACAGCGTGCTGCGCAACCTCACCTTCCTTTTCGTTTACCTGGACGACATTCTCGTCGCCAGCACTTCCCGGGCAGAGCACCTCATCCACCTGCGCATGCTTTTTGAGCACCTTGGCCAGCACGGCCTCATCATCAACCCGGCGAAATGCCAGTTTGGCGTAACGGCCGTCGACTTCCTGGGGCACCGCATCACGAAGCGCGGGGCCGTCCCGCTGCCTACCAAGGTGGAGGCAGTCACAAGATTCCCGCGCCCCCGCTCCATCAAGGCCCTACAGGAATTTTTGGGGATGGTAAATTTCTACCACCGGTTCGTGCCTCGTGCCGCCCAACTCATGCGCCCCCTGTACGAAGCCCTCCGGGACAAGCCGGCCAAGCACGACGTCGCCTGGACCACAGAGATGGACGCGGCGTTCACGGGCGCTAAGCTGGCCCTCACCAACGCGACCATGCTGGCACACCCGGTGCTCGACGCACCCATCGCCCTCACCATGGACGCTTCCGACTACGCGGTGGGCGCCGTGCATGAACAGTGGGTGAACGGGGCTTGGCAACCGCTGGCCTTTTCAGCCAGCAGCTTCGCCCTAACGAGCGCAAGTATAGCGCTTTCGACCGCGAGCTCCTCGGCCTTTACCTGGCTGTTCGCCACGTCCGCCATCTTTTGGAGGGCCGCCCGTTCATGGCGTTTGTGGACCACAAACCCCTGGTCTTCGCCATGGCCAAGGTTGCGGAGCTGTGGTCGGCCCGCCAGCAGCGCCACCTCTCCGCCGTGTCCGAATTTACGACGGACATCCGGCACGTCACGGGTAAGGACAATGCTGTGGCCGATTGCCTCTCCCGGTCCGGCGCGAACGCCGTCCACCTGGGTGTGGACTTCGCCCGCATGGCGGCCGACCAGACCGCCGACCCCACGGTACAAGCCCTCCGGACAGCGGACACAGGCCTGCGGTTGGCCGACGTCCCCTTCGAGGACACAGGCACGGTTCTCCTGTGTGACGTTTCCCTGGGCCAACCTCACCCCATCGTGCCCACCGGATGGCAGCGGCACATTTTTGATGCCCTCCACGGCCTTTCCCACCCGGGCCGGAAAGCATCACAGAAGCTCGTGGCAGCAAGGTTCGTCTGGCACGGGCTCCGCAAGGACGTCTGCGACTGGGCCAACGCCTGTGTCGCCCGCCAACGCGCGAAGGTCCACCGGCACACCCAGGCCCAGTTGGCACCATTCGACGTGCCCGCGCGGCGCTTTGACCACGTCAATGTGGACCTGGTGGGACCCCTGCCCTCCTCGCGGGGCTTCACCCACCTCCTCACGATGGTGGACAGGACCACCAGGTGGCCGGAGGCCATCCCGCTGGCATCAACGACATCTGCCGACGTGGCGCAGGCCTTCATTGGCACCTGGATTGCCCGTTTTGGCGCGCCCTCGGACATCTCCTCCGACAGAGGCCCGCAATTCGCCTCCGACCTTTGGGGCGCGGTCGCCCAGGCCTTGGGGGTCAAGCTACACCGCACCACGGCGTACCACCCCCAAGCCAATGGCTTGTGCGAGCGGTTCCACCGCTCGATGAAGGCCGCTCTCAGGGCCAGCCTCCTGGACGACGGTTGGGCCGACAGGCTCCCGTGGGTCCTATTGGGCCTCCGAACGGCCCCTAAAGAGGACCTCCAGGCTTCCACCACCGAGCTGGTCTACGGCCAGCCACTGCGCGTGCCGGGCGAATTCATCCCTGACGCCACCGGCCCCTGGTCCGCGGCTCGCCAACGCTCGGTCCTCCAGGAGGCCACCAGGAGATTTGCCCCCGTGCCCACGTCCCACCACAGCTGCCCCCAACCCCCAGTCCCCCCAGCACTTCGCACTGCGGAGTACATTTTCATCCGGCACGACGCACACCGGGGACCGCTCCGGCCGCCGTACGATGGACCTTTCCGGGTCCTGAAGGGGGACGACAAGTCGTTCATCATCGACATCGGCGGCAAGCCAGACCGCATCTCCGTGGACCACCTCAAGCCGGCCCATTTGGACCTCGACCAACCTCAATGGTTGGCCCTTCCTCCACGACGGGGCCATCCCTTGTCAACCAAGCCCCCCACCAGACCATCCACCGCCACGCCACCTACCACCCCCCCCCCCCCCCCCAAGAATCGCCAAGGGTCGTTTCAGCTAGGTCATCAAGACCCCCCTCAAACTGACTCTCCCGGTGCATGTTAATTCTGGGGGGGCGCATGTAGCGGTTAACGGAAGCATGACACAATTACCTTGCACCGGCCGATGATGCAATCGGCGAGCGGTCACTTGTCCGGACTCGCCCGGGCGTGTCCAGACTTGCCTTTCCCGGGCGAACACTTGGCTTACCTATTTGCATACCACGCCCCACCTGAGAGGCGTGACTTTTGTGTGTTGAGCTTTACGTGTAAATTGCCGCCCGTTCGATGGGCTGATTCAGTGCTTTTGAGTTCTTTCGAGTGAGCTGAAAATAAATAGCTCAGTGAAACTTCATTCCTGGCGTCGTTCATTTTGTCCGGTTTTATCGTGCGAGCACAGCTCCCACAATATCATTAAATCATTCACATCTTACATTAAATACATCAATTTACCAACCAGCATGACCACACCACCTACCTCTCGATCAAACTACACTTTGAATGTTCAAACTGTCACCTATAACGGTTTTTGGCATGCTGCCGTATCCTAGCAACCACACACACACACACACACGTGTGTGTATACACATGTAAAGACACACAAGCTTGTGGATTCTTCTTCTTTTTTGTAATTTATTAATGGTGCCGGCCATAGCACACCTACTCTTCACGAAGGACACCATGGGATCTTTAGCATCCACCAAGTAATGCCGGCAGACAGTACACCCAGTTTGACGTCCATCTGAGGGACAGCACACACATTGATGCCTCGCTCTGTTGCTCTTGTTGTTGTTGTTGTCGTTGTTGTTGTTGTATAGTCCTGGACAGTTCTCTTGAACAAGCCTGTTGCACAGAGACAGCTGATAGATCTCGCAGAAGCGACCCAGAGATTCTCCACATCCAGGATGGTGTACCACCACCTTCACCAAATCAGGGCCACATCAGAGTGAGAGAGAGACGAGCAGAAAGGGCCGGTCCATGGGGACCGATGGGCACTTTGACCGTGGCCACGCTGCCCTGATGAATCCTGGCATCAGGGAAAATGGGGAAGATTTGGCCCCAGACTTGCTTTGGAGGGTACAACCCCCACTCTGAGGCATCCCCGATAGTTGTTGCAAGGCTATTAATGAGCACTGCTGGGACCAATTTTATGATGGGTGTCGCATGAAGTCACGACTTTAGAAGCAGAAACTAGCCCTTGGCAGTTGCCAGGATCTGCAGTTAGGTGCTGCCACTCTAAAGTGCTGCCAATCAGTGAGGAAGCAATCGCAGCAGCACGGTCACGTTCGAGGACTCATCGACGGCACAGGCTCCCAGATCCGAGGGATCCAGATCTATATGGCATGATTTTCAAACAATGAAAATGGAATAACAACGGAGGAAAGTAATCGAGTAATGATCACTTGCTAGTCCTGGAATGTTTAACCACAAAACCTTGTCTGTTGCCACACGTGAGCAAAGGCCTGTTTGAGGTGATTCGTGAGGACACACTCTCTCTCTCTTCCAAATGGCATTTCACCTCCGGTCCCCTTGTCACTCTCCACCAAACGCCTTTTTTCTTCCTCCTCCTTATCATTTCCCTCATCATCATCTTCCATCATATATTGCACTTGGGTGTTATCAGCTGACAATGGATCGTCTCCTACTGGACCTTTGTGGGGCCATTTGGTGGAGCTATGTCTGGCGACCTGGATGATCACGGTCTGCAAACCATGTCTGGGGACTCAGGTGGTCATGCGATCAGATGGAGAGGAGGCCCTATGTTAGAGGGAGTCCTTATAGTCAGGTTCACTATGTTAACAAATATAATTTCGTTCAAAATTTTGGGATTAGCAAACCTGTACATTTTTGGGATCACCAGAGCATGGAGAATCCGAAAATCAATGTTGACATTTGCACAGACACCTACATGGCCGCCATTTTGGACTTTCAACATGGCCGCCATTAAATACGTATTTTGCGCTATCTCGGCTTCTAGTCAACCTATAAACTTAATTAAATATGCTAATCCTATGTTTTCTGGGTCAAGGAATCCAATAAAGGCCTCAAAATAGTGCTCAGGATGATAGAAAAGCAACAAACAAAGGTAATTGAAAACCATTGTCTTTATATTTGTGATATAACTGCATTACATAATACATGATATTGCAAGTCCTTTGAAGTTATAGGTATGGGTTTATAAAGCAAGAAAGCAGCCTTGTTAGTATCAGATTGAACTATAAGTCCTATACACAGGATCTACTAGGTCTATACCGTTCAGGAATATGCTTTTACAGATCTTCATCACTGTCCTGAGTGTCATTTTCGCAAAGGTGTCTACGCAAATGCAAACATTAATTTTTGGATTCCTCATGCTCTGAATATTCCAAAAATGTATAGTTTTGCTAATCTACCAAAATTTTGAACGAAAAAAACATAGTAAACCTGACTATTATGGGACTTCTCCTCTCATGACCTATTCTCAATATTGTATACCTCTGGTTACAACTGCCAGACAAGCTTTTGGGGGCCGAGACTATAATCCCCGTGCGGTGCCGAGAGGCATTCCAAATATGCAGAGACAACTTGGTGTTGCTGCCTGGTCTCCATCTGTCGTGCCAGCCTAAAAGGATTTGGTCTCCCTTTCTGAGGAGAGTGGAAGCTTCTCTGCGGGCAAACAATTACAGTCAGCACACTATGCCATTTCCCTCGAAGGTGGTGAGCTGGGAGTACCAAGCGAACCTGTTAGGGGGGGGGGGGGGGGGGCTGCTGTGGCAGCCAACATTTATGATTAAACTAGACTGGGTTGGAAATTTGTGAGATCGATGCTCGTGATCGCGAGAAATGGGCAATGAATGCTCTGAATCTCCACAAAGAGGTCAGAGTAGCCTCTCTTGAAATCTCATGCTATTTGTCTTCAAACAACTCATTGAATTATCTGCCAATGGCATCAAAGGTCCTCCTCTGGTTTGCAGATTTCCACCATGATTGCATCAACTTTTTATGTGTAATAATCATACCAGTAACAATGAGTGAACCAATGCAAGTATCATAATGCTGCTCCGATATTTCATGTTATTCCACGGATTCGTAACAAGCAGCTACTCACTCTGGAAACGCTTCAATTCTGTGCAGATCATTCTCGATCCTCTGTCTCGCTTGGAGTATTTCCTCAAGCATTACTATTTGCCCAGGAAGAAGGTTCAGGTGCTGTGGTATCCTATTCTACAGGGTGTGTGGGTGACATCACAAAGCATGCTTTTATTTAAAGAATCACGAACAGTGCAAAAATGATTTTAAGTCCCAAAAGCATGTGGACCTGAAAATGGGTCTAATTCCAAGACCTTCGTCTAAAAACTTAGTTATCACTTAACCTTGGTTATTAAAATGTATTATGGTGTTATTTAAAGCTCCATTAACATTCACCCACAAAATAATGCAATGCTTTGGTAGTAAATAGTGTGTTGTAAATAGTGTGTTGTAAATAGTGTGTTGTAAATAGTGTGTTGTAAATAGTGTGTTGTAAATAATGTGTTGTAAATAGTGTGTTGTAAATAGTGTGTTGTAAATAGTGTTTTGGTCTTTCTTTGGCTTGAAATAAAGAGAGAAACATGTCGGAGAATCAATTTCACTGGTTTGTCAATGATATCTAGTGATAGTTACTATTACTTAGGTGTACGTGGTACAAATTTGAATTGGTAAAAAAACTGATTAAAAAAATTGACAATACCAAAATAATGCTGCAATATACACGAGGACCCGCCTTTTGTTGGTATTGTTGTTGTTGTTTTTTGTTTGTTTGTTTGGTGTTGTGTTGTTGCAATATACACTCTAAGTCCCCTGCCTTTTGGGTGGTATGAGGAGTAGATCTGTGTAATATGAAAGCTAAATCTTGAATGTTTTTGAAATGTCATGTACACAACGCAAGTTACCATGGTATCATAATTCAGCCAATCAGCGGCATGATCTAAACACGTTGAGATCATGAGTTTTTTTTAAATAATCGCGTACATAAAACTACATGAGCGGATGATCATTCCAGTGGTCAGTGGGTCAGTTGAAGGGAGCTCATTTTAATGTCCCCCATCTCTGAGCTTGTCAGCAAAAAGGTGGAGGACAAAAATATCATCATTGCCACTTTTGCCACTTATAAAAAGTAATTCCTCATTGAAAGTGTGATTCCACCCCTCTTCCCTCATTAAAACCGTGGCCATATTTGGTCGGATTACAAAACAAAATCTTCTGCGTATGTATACTCTCATGTGTTGTCTTTTTGCCAAGTTTGAACAAAATCAGTCCATGCATGCTGAGAAATGGTTGGGGACACGTTTAAATAACAAAATGGCCGCCAGTCGGCCATATTGGATCTGATCTCGAAAAAGAAAATGACGTGTATATGTAACCCATAATTCCTTTTCTATGTGCTAAGTTTGAATAAGATCGGAAAATGCATGTCCAAGAAATGGTTGAGGATGTGTTCAATATCGGGTTTGCCGCCGATGCCTGTGTCGTGCCCGGGTTGCACGCTTGGGCCTGGATGATTCCCGAAGAGGTTCAAGAGACGCTCAGAGCTAGGTGCCCACAAAATAACACATTTATTTTCCAGTTATTTTTCCTCTTGTGCTGTTTCACGAGTCTGTGTAGGGGGCGCTCCATTTAGGATTTTTTTGTGCACTATTTTGTGACCGGCATTTCTTTAATAAAGCCGGTATTTTTGTACATTTTAAATTCTGTGTCGGCTCGAATTGCTCATCATCGCAGGTTCGAGGACATCCAGTGGGACCCGTGAACGTAAGCGCTTGTGGCCCTCCCCCCCCCCCCCCCCCCCCCCCCACTCCTTGCCTTCGCGTATAAAGAAGGTCCGCCATTGGATTGAATGCCTCGGAGTTAAAGCTCATTTGGTCATTTGTCGCCTTGCGGCATGTTTATATATATGTTTATAGCAGAAGTACCTGGCGTTGCCGTGTGGGGGGGGGGGGGGAGGGGAGGTGAGGGGGCGAAGGGGAGGGGAGGGGGGGAAGGGGAGGGATGGGGGTAGGGGAGGGGATGGAGGGGAGGGGGAAGGCAAGAGAGGAAGGGGGTTCTATATATGCTGGTGGGTGAATGGTGTGAATGTGGCGTTCATCACGTTTCTGAGTTAAGTGTGATGCCGATCAGGAAGAAGAAGAAACCGTACAAACAACTTCGTACACTTCTGGAATTGTATGATTTATTTGTATTCAAACGTCTGGTGATTGTTTTGTATTTATTTATGTGAATGTGTACTTGTATATAACTGTCATTAATTTTAAAAAGCTTAGGCACTATCAAGCATTTTTTTTTAAACTCCAAAAAACCTCTAGTCATCCTAGTTCTGCAACTGAACCAGAGGTTGGAGAACTCAGTATGGATTGTGTGGATATTGTTCACAACCTCCTATCGCTACTTGATACATACACAAATTCACACACACACACGGAGGGGTCAAGACCTGGCAGATCTCCATTCTACCTTCTGAAACGCCCTTGTGGAGATTACAACCAACGACACACACACAAGCATACATATACTGTATGTGTGTATGAATGTATGTATGTAGATATATATATATATATATATATATATATATATAGTCACGTGAAAAAGTAAGTACACCCCATGTAAAGTTTTTACTTTTTCAACATATTTCAACATACAGCTATTTGATCTTCATTTCAACAATATTGATAGATAAAGGTGATATAATATATCAAATATCATGAAACATTTACATTTTGTAGTCCATTGTATAATTTAAATAAACATAAATGCAAATTTCGCATTTGGGAAAAGTATGTACACCCCCACATTTATCACTACTTCAAATACCTAAAATTGGAATCAGGTGCACCAGCTCAGGTGCAAATGATTAGAACATTGTTAGAGAGGATCTTGGAGGAACCTGTCTTATTTAAACCGCAGACATTTAGTTTGGTTTGCTCTTTGTTGTTGAAGTGTGTGGCGTCACCATGCCTAGATCAAAAGAGCTCTCTGAGGCCTTCAGAAAGAAGGTTATAGATGCCTACGAGTCTGGGAAGGGATTTTAAAAGATCTTCAAACAATTTGAAATCAATCATTCGACTGTCCGGAAGATCATCTACAAGTGGAGAAGATTCCAAACAACTGCCAACTTGTTCAGGCCAGGCCGCCCCAGCAAGTTCAGCCCAAGAGCAGACCGCAAGATGCTGAAAGAAGTCTCTAAGAACCCCAGAATGTCATCACGGGACCTACAGGTAGCTCTTGCCACTGTTGATGTCAAAGTGCACGGGTCTACCATTAGAAAGAGGCTGCACAAATTTGATCTACATGGGAGGTGTGCCAGGAGGAAACCTTTGCTGTCCAGAAAGAGCATCAGGGCAAGACTAAAGTTTGCCAATGAACACCTAGCCAAAGACCAGCACTTCTGGAACAATGTGCTCTGGACAGATGAGTCAAAGGTAGAGCTATTTGGCCACAGTACCAGAAGGACAAGCATTTGTCCACAAGAACCTGACACCAACTGTAAAGCATGGTGGTGGAAATATTATGGTTTGGGGCAGCTTTGCTGCATCAATGCCTGGGCAGCTCACCATCATAGAATCCACTATGAATTCTTCATTGTACAAGAGGGTGCTTGAGGATAATGTGAGGCCATCTGTCGGAAAGTTGAAGCTCAACCGAAGGTGGACCTTGCAACATGCCAATGACCCTAAATATACCAGTAAATCCACCAAGGAATGGCTGAAAAGAAAGAAATGGAGGGTTCTGGAATGGCCAAGTCAAAGGCCGGATCTAAATCCCATCGAAATGTTGTGGGGGGATTTGAAACGAGCTGTGCATGCAAGAAACCCCTCAAACATCGCATAGCTGAAAGAATTCTGCATGGAGGAGTGGGCAAAAATTTCTCGCAGTCGGTGTCAGAGACTGGTAGACAGTTATAAGAAACGCCTACTTGAGGTTGTTTCTGCCAAAGGGGGCAATACCACCTATTAGAGCCAAGGGTGTACTTACTTTTCCCAAATGCGAAATTTGCATTGATGTTTATTTAAATTATACAATGGACTACAAAATGTAAATGTTTCATGATATTTGTTATATTATATCACCTTTATCAATCAATATTGTTGGAATGAAGATCAAATAGCTGTATGTTGAAATATGAAAAAGTCAAAACTTTACATGAGGTGTACTTACTTTTTCACGTGACTATATATATATATATATACATATTTGTCATAATTATACACAGTGCGTATCAAAAAAAAGGTAATCCGAATTCAAGGGGTTAATATGCAAAGGTTATTTCGTTTGACAATTTAAACGTGGTTTACCAATTATGAGGAGATCCTCAGCTTTCCATTGATGCCTTTCATGCATCATTGCTGTCACACATGACCGAGTACGTGTTCATTGAAAATGACAAGTTCAAAGCACATTTTAACAAGTTTGGCTAATCAGTGCAAGACAGTTTTTTAATGGACGCATTACTTGTCGACTGCCAAGTTGATTATGTAAAATTGTTAAGCTGGTCTGGTAATTGTCGGTTGCGTCATCCTTTGTTTAAGATGGGTATTTAAGATTGGCCGACACTGTATGGGTTTCGAGACAGTCTGAGTCATTGAAAAGATGGTTCAACTTACGACTGAGCAGTGGACCTTCGTGGTTACAACCTTTCACCAAACTGGAAGTTTGCAGCGAACTCGTGATGCGTTCAGGGAACGTTTCCCAGAACGGGAGCCTCCAGCAGCCAAAACCATCTGGGCGAATGTTAGAAAATACCAAGAGCATGTCACGAGCCTCAACCGCAACAAGGAGAATTCTGGTAGGAGGCGCACTGGGCGATCGGAAATGAACATTGCAGCAGTAAGGCAGCAAGTTTTGGAGTATCCTCAGGATACCAGCGCAAGACGAAATGGGACGGGATTGCCTTCGGCAACATTCAACCGAATCACAAGACTGGACCTCCACCAACATCCATATCAGATTCACATCCGGCATCAACTTACGCCAGGGAATTTTGCCAGGAGGCTGGTGCTTGCCAGATGGTTGAGAGCACGTTGCGAAGGAGATGTCAATTTCCTGCGGTATCTCGTTATCGGTGACGAAGCTGCTTTCGCCATGGACGACAAGGTCAATACCCATAATGTTCTTGAATATGCACCGACAGGACAACCCCCGGAATTTAATTTTGACACCAACATGAATCGACAAAAGTGGACTGTTTGGTTGGGACTTTGTGGAAGTGGTCAGGTGATCGGACCATTTTTCTTTCAAAGGAATGTCAATGGTAACAGGTATCTGCAGATGATCAATGATGAAGTTTTACTGCAGCTGGAGGAGAACTTTGAGCGACAGGTTCGTGGTGTCTTCAGATATCTCTGGTGGGCCCAAGACGGCGCCCCAGCATATCATCTTATCGCTGTCCGAGATCGACTGAGGGAACTCTTTGGAGACCGAGTCATTGCCCTCAACCATGCCGGGGAATGGCCGCCAAGATCACCTGACCTCACACCATGTGATTATTTCATTTGCGGACATTTAAAGAACAAGGTGTTCGTAACTCCTCCCCATGATCTTGACGAAATGCAGGGCCGTATTCGACATGAAGTGGATGCTTTGCGCAATGACCCGGTTTTGGTGAGACGAGCAGTTCAGGGCATGCTCCGCCACTGTGAGTTTTGTGTTGAAAGGGGAGGTGGACATATTGAAGGTGTGGGTGCATAAAGGCCAATCATTCCTGAGAAAAGTTCACATCTGACGTTCATTTTGCACCAATTATCCTGACTTGCATCGATTAGCCAAACTTGTAAAAATGCGATTTGAACTTGTCATTTTCAATGAACATGTACTCGGTCATGTGTGACAGCAATGATGCATGGAAGGTATCGATGGAAAGCTGAGGATCTCCTCTTAATTAGTAAACCACATGTAAAATGGCAAAATTAATAACCTTTGCATATTAACCCCTTGAATTCGGATTACCTTTTTTTTTGATACGCACTGTATAGTTCCAATTTGAAAAATAATATTGACACGTCTTGGACTATTGTGAATGTCTCATTCATATAACTTTTAAAGCCCCCCCCCCCCCCTTTGGAAGGAGGAGAAAAAAAAGGAGGACGAAGGAGGGGGAAATTGCTTGAGATGATTCACGGAGGTGGAAGAAAGTGAAAATGTTGTGAAATTCACCTGTGTGACGGTTAGGATCGTGGCCTCCCACAGCATTGCCTGCTCCTGGGTGTCCACCTGGTGGTAACAACAGCAAAGGTTAGGTTCAAAAGTAAAAGTTCTGCATCAGTAGATGAAAAATAAATAAAGAAATAAATACAACAAATATCAGTGGAAAATACAACTTCGTTATGCCAGTTACTAAAGAACTACTTGGGAGAATGCTTCGACATCCTCAGCAATGTTTAAAATGGAAACAAACGGAGTGAGGTCGAGTTTGTTCGTCATAGCAATTGCATTAATATATATATATATATATTCTCAATACTCACCTCAAACGTCCATGTTCTGGTTCCAATGGATAATTTGAGTTCAAGATTCTCTCCCTGGACCAGCCCTATCCTGGTGTCCTGGGCCAAATTGATTCTCTCTACGTACTGTGATGGAGAGAAGAGTGAACAGCATTCTTTTTTAATTCCGTTTACCGAATAATTGCCAAGATAAAAACAAAATGAACTTTTTCTCTTTTTATCAGCAATTTTATCAGAACAGATTTTAGATATAATTGTGCTAATGTATGTAGATGTACCCTGTTATAAGCTAAAGCATGTAGATGTATCTTGTTATATGCTAATGTATACGCTCGCAATGAGAAAATCGGGGTTAAGTGATCGGGCACGTACATACTACATGCCTGCATTTTAAAAATTCTTTTTCTCGAATTGACACAAATCTTTCATCATAGTACTTAGAAATTTTTGTGATAATTATGATGTCATAGGTCACATGGTAAGGCACCATCTTAGAAAACCAAAAAATTTGGACCTGTATATATCTGAAACCACTCCATGGAAATAATTGAAACGTGGCTCATTGTAAAGAACTCCATATGTTGAATAAGTGTTGTGAACGATGATGTCATTGGTGTCTTCATTATGATGTTATAATTGGACAAGTACATAATTCGAATCATAATAATGTCATAATTCAAAATTCGACAAACAACAGTTTGTCCGACCAGTTTGAAATTTCTTGAGCGTGATCTACGTGATCTAATGCTCTTATTACATTGCAGAATGTAATTTTATGATGTCATCTAATTATATTGGAGAATTATATTGGAGCGTGATTTATTTATATTGGAGAATGTAATTTTATGATGTCATCTAATTATAGTGGAGAATGTAAATTTATGATGTCATCAGTCCCGTGGACTGGCAGCCATATTAGATCAAAGAAAAAACCCTTAAAATTGGGAGGTTTTATTTTTTGTTTGTTTGTTTGCTTTTTCTTCCGCCCTCACTTTTCACCCTCCTTTGCTTTCAAATTCGTTTTCTCTGCAACTGCTTGAGCAATTGACATAAAACTTTCAACATAAGAGTGCCTACCCATGGTGATCTTTTTTTTAAACCAAAATTATGTGATGATTGGATGGAAGATGCACTCAGCGTTCCAAAAAGTATACTGTATATTCCCGAAAGAGGTAGTACACTTACCTTCGATATGACTCATCAGGAATCTTTTTCAAACACGACTCTAACTGAAGCATTTTATTTAATTTTTATTTTTTTTCTATACAATGTCAAGGCTTGTAGAGGAACTTTCTGGTCTTGCACTCTCTGCCCTTTCCATGCTCTGTGCCCCCTTTCGCTCCCCCAAGATTATTCAGGCAAATGTGGTCTATCAGAAACTCCCTTCTTGTGAAACTCTTAAAATCCAGAATCACTGCACACGTCCATTCATTTGTTCCTCTTTTTCCCCACCTGTGGAACCGTTTTCCTCAGTCTTTTCAATCTCATTCTTCCTTCCAGGGCTTAAAGACAGCTGTTCAGCACCACCACAGGTCATCTCCCAACTACAACCATGGTTCTTTCTACCCCAATTAGCCCGCCCCAGGCCCACCTATTTCTGAGATTCCTGTTCGTCTTTCCACTTATGTGAATTCGAGATTGCGGCTGTGTCCAGCTTGTCCAACTCCCCTGTCCCCACCGTATGCCTACCCTAGCCCTCGTACTTCCCCGCATCAGTCAAGTTTCCCTCTATGGGAAATGTTGTGGATGGTTCCATGGTGGTATGTTGCCCTCACATTCCCTGAACATGAAGGTGCCCCTTCTTTCAGGTGAGGGGGGTTAGGGGTGCTGGACTGGTTTTTCAGATTTTCGTTTCCTTCGTGGTCGAATGAATTATTATGGAAATAGCAGTAGTATGGCAAGGTGTGTTGTCATGCAGATAGCTGTGAGGGCCTCACCATAGTTTTGCAAGTTGGTAATGCAACATTGTCCAACAAGAGCACATAATGCTTTGCAGAATGGGAAAACTATGTGCACACAGGTTGGGAGGATTACTCTCGCAAAACTTTGTAATGTAGTGTACTTAATTAGGCTCAGATACTTAGTGAAATAATAATCATAATAATGCTGTGTGATAGTAAAAAAGAGCACTGTATACCGTATACAGAATTATATGTGTTTGTTTTTCAGCCTCACCTGTCTACGTGACGTTTCAGGATAAAAAACAAGAAAGGCCCCTTGAAGCTGCACCAAATATCTGCTTCTGGTATTCTGAATGCACACACACAAAACAAACATTATACTCATGGTTTTCATCATCATTAGGAAAATGCATACAACAATAGAAAAATAACTCTGAATCATGTGCCTTCGGGGCCATCTATATATTACATATGCAAATAGCAGGGGAATTTTGAGCTATTGCATGCTGCATACATTCTCCCCTTGTCATGTACCCATCAGATCAAATTCACCCTTCCCACACATCAAGAAGCACATATTGAACTTTGTCTCGACGATTTAAGAAAAATAAACAACGCAAATAAACAATTAAACAAACAATACATATCCAGCAATAATTGGAGCACCATGAAAGAAGAACCACTTTTTAAGGCCATTTTTCCCCGCAGAGCAGGGGTTGGCCTTTTTCGGACAAAGTGGTCCCCTTTAGTTTTATGGCCGGATGCCCTTCCTTCCACCAACCCTGTTAGTCACCTCTTGTGACACACAGGGAATTACCAGTGAACTGGTTTGCCGACCTCGGAAGGATGATCAGGCTGAGTCAACCCCCCTGGTGTTAATTCAGCGATCGGCCGGGATTCGAACCCAGGATCCCAGGATCCCAGGATCCCAAGCCGCACCCTAACCGCTAAGCCAACACCAGGCTAGGCACCATGAAAATAAATTGGGTAGACTGGCTTAGACTCCTAGAGGTACACACGCTCGCCTCTAAACTGTCTAGCTTGGGTTCAAATCCAAACCCAGCTATAAACTGCCACCCTGGCATTTCACAGGCAGGGTGATTCATCAATGTGTGTGCCATGTGTCGTCTATCAGATGGATGTTACACTGGGCATACCATCTACCACTTTTAGTTGGTGAAAGATAAAGATCCCACAGTGTCCTTCGCAAAGAGTAGGTGAGCTATTGCCAGCACCATAAACAAATTCCAAATTCCTGCCAAATTCAAAAAACGGCCAAGTTCCAAATTCCTGCAAATTCAAAAAATGACCAAATTCAAAAAATGGCGAAATTCCAAGTTCCTGCCCTAACATTAGTTGAACATCAGACCTGGCCAGGTGTCCAAAGGAAACCGATAGCCCTCATCAAGGGCCGATACAGACCAATTAAAAAGTTGGTGCCAACCATTGGACAATATCAAATGTACAATTAAAAAAAATAAAAAGGGAGGAAAAGTGGTTAAACCTCATAACCACGACCCCTAAAATAATTAACTAGATGGTATTCATAGAAAACTTATCCGGCGCAGTCAACTCAAAGTCAATCCTCTCCCTTACCTCAAATGGCTACACAGCTGACTCCACACGTGAAAAAGCCGAATGCCTCAACTCTGTGTTTGCCTCAAAATATTGTGTCCCAAACCCATCTTTCTCTGTTCCCACCTTACCCAGTCGAACCCAACTGCTCCTGGACTCTGTGTCCTTTCCTCCTGACAAGGTGGAGAAGTTTTTGTCAAACCTCGACTCTGATTCTGCAACTGGACCAGACGGCATCAGCCCACGGGTCTTAAAATCCTGCTCTGTCGCTCTATCTCACCCTCTCTCTGTTCTCTTCACCCTCTATAAGATTCAAGGTCATCTTCCATCTGCTTGGAAATCAGCAAACATTACCGCTTTACACAAAAAAGGTGCAAAAACAGATCCTTGCAACGACAGACCAATCAGCCTGCTCCCAATTATCAGCAAAGTCATGGAATCCATCATTGCTTCAGATATCAAATCCTTCCTCTTCTCCAATGGCTTGATCTCCGATCATCAATTTGGTTTCAGACCAGGTCATTCTACGCTGGACATGCTGCTTCTGCTGTCTCAACAATGGATGGAACTCCTCAATGCCAAACAGGAAATTAGAGCTGTCTCCCTTGACATATCACGTGCCTTCGATACGGTCTGGCACCCAGCTCTGCTCACCAAACTCTCCTCCAATGGTATCCATGGAAATCTCCACACATGGCCTGCGGACTTCCTCTCCGGTCACAGTCAGAATGGAATTCTCTCATCTCCCCTTCCTGTTCACACTGGAGTTCCCCAAGGCAGTGTTCTGGGCCCTGTGCTTTTTCTGGTCTTCCTCAATGATCTCTCTGACTCTCTTGAAAATCCTCTCTATCTCTTTGCTGATGACTACACTCTCTGTCGCTCCATCTCTCATCCCTCAGATCGGCAGCCTGCAGCCTCCTCACTCTCTGCAGACCTGGACAAAATCACAGACTGGTCAAACAAGTGGAACATGTCTTTCAATCCTGACTAATCTCACACTCTCACTATGTCTCTCTGAAAAGACCGACTGGACAATCCTCTCATCTACTTTCTCAACAATCCTTTTGAAGAAGTTCTGTCACTCAAGCTTTTGGGTCTCACTATCTGCCATGATCTTTCCTGGGAAAACCACATTTCCAAGCTGGCCTCCAAAGCCAGTCGCCGACTGGGCATCCTCCGTCATGCGAAGTCCTTCCTTGGCACACCTGAGCTCCTCACCACATACAAGGCTTTCATCTGCAGCACAATGGAAATACTGCTCTCCCCTCTGGGCTGGTGCTCCTGCCTCACACCTAGCTCGGCTTCACGCTGTTGAAACCAAAGCTTTCAGAATTATTGGAATCTCCTGTGATGAAGCTGATTCTGAGGGAATTTCTCTCTCTCTCACCGCAGGCAGGTTGGTGGTCTTTCTGTCTTCTACAGACTCCTCTCTGGTCTTTGCTCCCACAGCTCTGCCTGTGCCCTGTCCCCAAAATATTCCCTCAGGAAGTACAAGATCTGCCAGCAACCCTCTACTGGTGAAACTACCAAAAGCAAGACTCTCTGCTCACCTTCACTCTTTTCTCCTGCCTCTGGAACAAACTCTCTCACTCTCTTCAATCCCTCTCCTCCCTCCAGGTCTTCGAAACAGCTGTTCACCACCATCTCTTATCTTCCTCCATCGAAAACCTTGATCTTTTCTACCCCCGTTAAAACACTCAAAATCCACCTCTTTCAGTCTCAGACTTCATTCCTGAAATTCCTAGTAGTGTTCATTTGCTTTATACCGTGTACCCCTTCCTCCTCCCCAGCCCTCCCCTTTCCACAGATCTACCGACGTCCCTGTTCTCTCCTGTTGTTGTACTTGTGTGATTCCCTCTCTCTCCCCCTCTTGTCTCTCGCTCCTCTTATAAATATGTTTTATGTGTCCGTTTATGTTTTTTTGTGTTTAATCTGTTAGCTCTTACACGAGCCTTGACTCTGCATACAAAAAATAGCATATTTTTGTGTGTATAAAAAAAAGTTGATGCAAGCCAACTCTTCTGTTTTTGAAAGGTTTTTTTTTCTTTGATCCAATATGGCTGCGAGACCACGTGAAAAATTACATCATAAATTTATATTCACTAATATAATTGTGTAGATCACGCTCAAGACATTTAAAAATGATCAGATTAAGCGTTTTCCCTGTCGAATTATGACATCATATTTAAGGCACCAATGACGTCATTGTTATCAACACTTATTCCCCATGCCGAGTTCTTTACAATCAGCCGCATTTCAGTTTTTTTTCATGGAGCGGTTTCAGAGATAGAGGTGTGAAGTTTTTCCAAGATGGCGCCTGTAGCACGTGACCTATGATGTCATAACTATCGTTTAAATATTCTACAGGAGGAGGCGCTCCATGGTGAAAATTTCGTGTCAATCGGACCAACAGTTGTAGAAACAAAAATTCATACTGATTGGATCAAGCGTTATACTTGTCGAATTATGACGTCATAATTAAGGTCCCGATGACATCATCATTAACATGTCTTATTCCCCATGGAGTACTCGTCAGTTAGCTTTGTTTCAATTTTTCCCATTGAGGGGTTTCGGCGATATAAAGTTGTAACTTTTTTCCAAGATTGCATCCTATGCCAGGTGACCTATGACGTCATAATTATGAATAAAAAAATTATACAGGTGGAGGCGCTCCTATGGTAAAATTTTCGTGTCAATTAAACCAACGGTTGCTGAGAAAATCTCAATTTTAAAAATGCAGACACGTAACCGAATGCCTAACCCTGGTTTCGCTTTGGGAGCGCACAGTAAAAAAAAAACACCTGAGAAGATGCAAAACCATGTGACCAATAGGATTTCCAATGAAAAACCAAAAGCAGACACCTGTTGCACTGGATAATGATTAAAAAAAACACACCACAGTTTTTACACAAATCTGATCTTCACCACAATTCCCATGACATATTGAACGGTAACAGTTGTTTCAAAAGCCTTAAATTACACCCCAAACTTAAGTTCATCTTAAACCAGCAGAGTACTCACCGTCTGGGTGGGTAGGGTTTGCACATTACCTGCTGAAAAAATATATAGTCTGCATATTGCAAGAAGACTCTTTTGAGGTTTGTGTGGTGTGTGTTTAAAGGGCTATAATGGGTCTAAAGGTCAAAAGGGTCAAAGGTGTCTAAAGGGTGGAAAGGTCCAAACAGTCGAAGAGGTTTATGAAATCCCGTGGGTTTATAGAGGTTATATAGGGGGTCTTAAGGGTTTGAAAGGTCTAAAAAGGTATGTTCCAACAGTACTTACTTCATTCCTGAAAGTAGTAGGTGTAAGTGTAGTCTAAGTCTATCGTTTCAGTAGTCTAGGTGGTTTAAAGGGTCTGAAGGGGTCTAACGGGTGAAATGGTCTTATGGGTCGAAAGGTCTAAACTCTAAACGGTATGTTCAATTGGTAGTTAGCATTTAAAAGAGGTCTAAGGGATTTAAAGATTGTTAAGGGATCTAAGGGTCGATGGGGTCTCATGGGTGTAAGGGATCTAATGTGTCAAAAGGGTATTTAAAAGTCTAGAGGGTCTTAATAGGTATGTTCCAATAGTAGTGAGTAGACTAAAGGGTCTAAAGGGGTCCATCGGGTCTACGGGATATAAAGGGGAATAAAGCTACAAGGAGTCAAAAGTTTATGAGGCCAATGTGATAGTCAATGGTTTTAACTATCTTGAGTCTAAAAAGGAGCACCAGCTCCATTAAAGGAGTTAGAAAATCCTCATGGTC
The DNA here is from genome assembly GCF_964187855.1 of Myxine glutinosa. Taxonomy (NCBI): domain Eukaryota; kingdom Metazoa; phylum Chordata; class Myxini; order Myxiniformes; family Myxinidae; genus Myxine; species Myxine glutinosa. The sequence goes on along the minus strand of NC_136270.1, from coordinate 27,596,830 downwards.
GAGCACACGTGTTGGCTGATGCCTTTGTTTCCATTTCCACCTTCTTGTGGGATCTGCGTGGGAACGTTTTTGGCCTAGGTTAGGGATGCCGTTCAACTGGAGCTGATTTTGGGAGGAATTCGTAATTTGTCCAGGATGCCTGCGATAACTCCACTCTTCGCAAAAAATAAACATGGGACCTTTCCCTTCCACCAACGGCTGAACGTCCGCTTGCGAGCAGGAAGGACACCCGGCTTAACGTCCATCCAAAGGTGGAAGCACCGATCCGAGAGTTTATAGACGCGTCTGGAATCGAACCCAGAGCGCTACCTCCGCAGCATCCCATCAGACACTCTTTTTATGTGTTGAAAAGTAATAAAAAACATTTCCTTATCTTCGGACAATTGTGAGTGTCTCACCCCACGAACTTAAAAACAACTGAAGCAAAGATTACCTGTAAACGTATCTCACCTGTAAGCATAACTCACCTGTAAGCGTAACTCATCTGTAAGCGTAACTCACCTGTAAGCGTAGCTCACCTGTAAACGTAGTTCACCTGGAAGCGTAGCTCACCTGTAAACGTAGCTCAAGCATTGCTTTCAACTACACGCAGACACCTGCGTCACGTAGAGACACACGAATCAGAGATAGACAAGACACCTGTAGAAAGTCACTCACCGTGTCATCGAAGGATGTCGATATGTATCCTTCATAATAGTTTTCTTCCTCGTGCACCGGTCGGTTAACAGGTGGGTCGTTCATAACGACCTTAACGACCGTCTTCCTAACCACAACCTGCACCGAACCACAACCCGCACCGAACCACAACCCGCACCGAACCACAACCCGCACCGAACCACAACCAGCACCGAACCACAACCAGCACCGAAGGCACCACGTCCAGAGCAGCGAGATCACGAACGCGTGCTGGAGGGTAAATTCAAATGTCTTTTATACCTTACCATGTTACCATGACGTATTGACATAACAATGTCGGCAGGTATTTACCATGTTCATCCAGTTTCGCAACTTCGGGTGACATTTAATTCCTGACGAGCAAGTTCATGAAATGTGGTTAAAAACTTCAATGAAGATGTGAAGTTATTGTCCCTGTTCCACCTGACGATGGAAACCTGTCAAAATGTCCAAATTGCAGCAAACATTGAACATCAAGCCTTGCCAGCCAGTTCGTGAAAGGTTTGGGCCAACAACATCACAAGAAGGTGGGAATGATTGGGTCGGAGTAGTAGTCGTCAGTTGTAGTATTGGAATTAGTAATTCTTTCTACTTTTTCATATTTCTCTTTATTAATCCCCTACCGGTGTACAGCGGAGGGGACTATGGGTTTGCACTCCGTCCCTCCGTCTGTCAGTCTGTCAGTCTGTCCGTCCGTCATGCAAAGAACAGTTTTCCGGACTTTTTTTCTAAACTCTTAATGCTAATGATTTCAAACTTGGCACATGGTTTCCTCATGATAAGTTGCAGATCAAGTTCGAACTTCACGACGTTTCGATCATTTTTGACAAAGTTATGGCACTTTGAACTTTGGTAATTTCCCCAACAGTTTTCCGGACGACAGACTGCCGGTAGGGGACATGTATTGCAGCGCAATACTCAGAATGCTTGTTAGTCCCCTACCGGTGTACACCGGAGGGGACTATAGGTTTGCACTCGGTCCCTCCGTCTGTCAGTCTGTCAGTCCGTCATGCAAAGAACAGTTTTCCGGACTTTTTTTCTAAACTCTTAATGCTAATGATTTCAAACTTGGTACATGGTTTCAGAGTTATGACGTTTTTAAGCATGAACCTTTAAAACCGAGCTCCTCCCTCATTTTTGATCCAATCGAGGGGAAACTTCACAGATCTGTTCAGCATGTCAGTCTACTAAAATGTCCTTTTGGAATTTGCGATTGGTCACGTCGTTTGGCAGATATCGTTAATTAAAAGAAAAAAAGAAATGTATATCTCTTGAATCGCTAGTACCTCAGACCGTGAGTTGGTAATTATATAATTCACACAGTGCAATACGTGCAGGCTGCTCCACGGAGCGACCTCGGGGGCTTATCAACGAGGCGAGGCGTGACACACACGTGTCTCAGCATACCTCAGATCAAGTTTGAAAACCATGCATAAATTTGCATATTCGATCATTTTTGACAAAGTTCTGGCACTTTGAACTTTGGTAGGGGACATGTATTGCAGCGCAATACTCAGAATGCTTGTTACCTTCGCAAAAGCGGAAGGTTATGTTTTGATCGCTGTGTATTTATTTGTATGTCTGTGTGTGTGTGTGTATGTTATTCGCATAACTCAAAAAGTATTCAACCGAATTGCATGAAATTTGGTGGGATGATTGGTTATTATACGGGACACATTTGATTAGATTTTGGGAGCAATCGGGTCAAAGGTCAAGGTCAAGGTCACGAAAAGGTCAAAATCGTATTTTTGTTGTTCTGTTCCCTACACTCCCATGCCAAGTACAGAACAGTAGCTGCGGCGAAGGTATGCGCTCTACCGAGTGCCCGTTCTAGTTCATTCTAATTCTTGCTTCGTATTTAATTCTCTCCTTCTTTATCTGTCTGTCTTAGCAGAAGTGAATTCTTGCAGAATGTTTTTTTTTTATCTGGAAGGTTCACTTGGCTGCGCCTAGATGTGTTTGAGGGTAGTAGGGTAGCGGGTGAAATCCGAATCCTATCCAGGTTCCTCCTGATGACTCCATCTTTGCTCTTTACATTTTTGTGGGTTCCTTCTGATGACTCCATGCAGTATTTGGGTTTCTGTTTCATATTAGTCAGTAGTAGTAGTAGTAGTCATTAGTAATAATAATAAAGGAGTCTTATATAGCCCCATCAAGCAGAGTAAACGACCCTCGTGGCGCTTTACATTATCATGCGAACGCACACACACCGCACACACACACACACAAACATACACACACACAGACACACCTTCACTCTTGCCCTATTCCTCTCCCTTCCCATTCAAAACCCACAGATGTGTACTCCCCCTCCTCCTCCCCTCCCTCCCCCGCACATGTACACAGACATACTCTCGATCTCTGTCCAACTCAAACGGACAGATCAGACATACTCTGTCCCACCTTACACCTTTTATTTTTGGGAGGGGTGGATTTTGCAAGTATCATGTTCTGCCCGACGTCTTCTTATTTGTTTGTTTGTGTGCAGCATATCTCAAAAAGTTGTGGACGGATTCGGATATAACTTGGTGGACATGTTGGATATATGACATGGACTAAATGATTTGATTTTGGTGAAGATCCAGATCCGGATCTAAGAAGTTTTTTTTAATGTTTAAAGTGATTTTTCACCTTTGAGTGATAGGGCTAAAAACTATATATAGCATGATATCTGAAAAAGTTGTGCATGAATTCGGATGAAATTTGGTGGACAGGTTGGGTGTGTGACAAGTACGAAATGATTCGATTTTGGTTCAGATCCGAATCCAGAAGTGGCCTTGCTATCAGTGGATATAAAACGTAAACTGTTCAATCTGGCGGATGTATTCGCTACCAGGTGCCCTTGCAGTTAATATTTTTGTACGTACTTCATTTTGTTTCAGTCGCCCTCCCTTCTTATCTGTCTTGGTAGTGCTTTCCCTTTAACATGCGCTACATTGTCTACTGCAGTTCTATAGGGTGTTGCAAAATAAATGATACTTTTCCCCCCAGATTGTATTGACCACATGTTGCAAAATAAATGATACTTTTCCCCCCAGATTGTATTGACCACATGTTGCAAAATAAATGATACTTTTCCCCCCAGATTGTATTGACCACATGTTGCAAAATAAATGATACTTTTCCCCCCAGATTGTATTGACCACATGTTGCAAAATAAATGATACTTTTCCCCCCAGATTGTATTGACCACATGTTGCAAAATAAATGATACTTTTTCCCCCCAGATTGTATTGACCACATGTTGCAAAAGAAATGATACTTTTTCCCCCCAGATTGTATTGACCACATGTTGCAAAATAAATGATACTTTTCCCCCAGATTGTATTGACCACATGTTGCAAAAGAAATGACACTTTTTCCCCCCAGATTGTATTGACCACATGTTGCAAAATAAATGATACTTTTTCCCCCAGATTGTATTGACCATATGTTGCAAAATAAATGATACTTTTTCCCCCCAGATTGTATTGACCACATGTTGCAAAAGAAATGACACTTTTTCCCCCCAGATTGTATTGACCACATGTTGCAAAATAAATGATACTTTTTCCCCCCAGATTGTATTGACCACATGTTGCAAAATAAATGATACTTTTTCCCCCCAGATTGTATTGACCACATGTTGCAAAATAAATGATACTTTTCCCCCAGATTGTATTGACCACATGTTGCAAAAGAAATGACACTTTTTCCCCCCAGATTGTATTGACCACATGTTGCAAAATAAATGATACTTTTTCCCCCAGATTGTATTGACCACATGTTGCAAAATAAATGCTACTTTTTCCCCCCAGATTGTATTGACCACATGTTGCAAAATAAATGATACTTTTCCCCCAGATTGTATTGACCACATGTTGCAAAAGAAATGACACTTTTTCCCCCCAGATTGTATTGACCACATGTTGCAAAAGAAATGACACTTTTTCCCCCCAGATTGTATTGACCACATGTTGCAAAAGAAATGATACTTTTTCCCCCCAGATTGTATTGACCACATGTTGCAAAAGAAATGATACTTTTTCCCCCCAGATTGTATTGACCACATGTTGCAAAATAAATGATACTTTTCCCCCCCAGATTGTATTGACCACATGTTGCAAAATAAATGATACTTTTCCCCCCCAGATTGTATTGACCACATGTTGCAAAATAAATACTTTTTCCACCAGATTGTATTGACCACATGTTGCAAAATAAATACTTTTTCCCCCCAGATTGTATTGACCACATGTTGCAAAATAAATACTTTTTCCCCCCAGATTGTATTGACCACATGTTGCAAAATAAATACTTTTTCCCCCCAGATTGTATTGACCACATGTTGCAAAATAAATACTTTTTCCACCAGATTGTATTGACCACATGTTGCAAAATAAATGATACTTTTTCCCCCCAGATTGTATTGACCACATGTCCGCGATTTTTGAATTCAAATTTCGCGTGCGTCATGATGACGTGTCGCGCACGTTCCCTGCGTGTTGTCTCTGTCATATTTGCGACTAATGTTCGTGTCTTTGCTGAAATCTTTTAAAAGTCGACTTCAAATGGTTTCTGAAGCTAATGGTGGACATATTGACGTGTATTAAACGTGAGTTTTTAATTTTTGAATGAAATAAAGCCTTTGGTTGGATTTTCATCCGATTGAAACTTCATTTCATCTTTAGGGAAAAAAGTATCATTTATTTTGCAATATGTGGTCAATACAATCTGGGGGGAAAAAGTATCATTTATTTTGCAACATGTGGTCAATACAATCTGGGGGGAAAAAGTATCATTTATTTTGCAACACCCCTTAACCATGGACTTTCAGAGATGAGGAAGTCAAACGACATTAAACAGGAAACTTGTGTCTGTCTGAGCTTTCCTGTGTCCTGAACGCAAATCTTTAAAGTCTTCCAACAAAAGCACTACTACTACTGCTACTACTACTACTACTACTACTACTACTACTACTACTACTACTACTACTACTACTACTAACTACTGGTGCTACTACTATTACTTATATTACCAACGACGGTGGCAGGGGTTTTCGACGGTCCACACGGTCTCCACGTTTTTCAAAGTTAAGTCTGTTCACAATTGTATTTTGTCGAAACTGTATTTATCGTTCGGTGTGTGAACTTATAGTGTCCCCCTTGGAAGTTTCTCGGTGTTTATCTTTCATAAATTAATCGTTTGTTTGCCGCGTCGCGAGCAAGGCCTTGCAGCCTCAGGCTTCCCCCGTCGAAGGTTGTTCCTTCCTTCGCTGTTTTGCTAGCTTTTTTGATTTCCCCTTCTCAAACAAGCTTCACCAAACATCTACTATTTGTCTAACGTTGTAACCCCCACACCCCCCCCCCCCAAAAACAAACAAAAAAACAAACAAAAATTTTTTTTATTTCCCTTTGTCCTCGTGTGCTTTTGCCTCTGCCCACGTGCGCTGTCTCGCCCCGCCCCCATTTTCCCATTGCCTTCCACCTTTTGCCCTGTTCAAGTGACTCGTGGTCGTCGCTCTAGGCTTCCTCTCCCCATTGGTATTTTTGTGAATATAAGATTGTTCTTCACAGTTCTGTTTAAATATGTTTCAACTATCCCCTTCAGTGTTTTATTCAGTGGTTTATTACAACACGCTGTTTTTCTTCTTATTTAAAAGGCTCCTTTCAATTTCCACTTCAACTCATTCCACTTCAAAAAAATATTCAATCTCTTATGATTCCAAATCACTCCATGCTCTAAATTCTCATTCATTCCATCCCTCCTCCATCGTTCGGAAACGAATCGCTAACTTGAAAATCACAACAAACCCAATTTGTTATACTAGGGCATGCCCGTACTATATATATATCTAAAATTATATCCCCCCCCCTATTTACATGAAATGGTTTGGTCCAAAGCGAACGGCTTGCGAGTGGTGACAATCCCCCCCCTCTATTTACATGCAATGGTTCGGTCCAAAGCGAACGGCTTCCGGAGTTTGGTAAAGAAATCGCCATCGCGTACACAAACGCGCAGGAAAGCGAATGAATCGCAAATTCGTTTTTATTAGTTGTAAAACATAATGCCCAATTATTCAATTAGCGCCAACGTATTTTGGCTGTTTGCAATTTAATCGCAAGGCAAAGTAGAAAGAGAAGAGGGAAAAAAAGAAAAGCCTTGCCTTGCTGCAAACAGCTGCTGCAAACAACAACAACAGGGAAGGCTGCACTGTCCGGAAGTTGGCATATCGCAGTTACGATTATTTTAGTGTTAATGGCCAATTATTCAATTAGCGCCAACGTATTTTGGCTGTTTGCAATTTAATCGCAAGGAAAAGTAGAAAGAGAAGAGGGAAAAAAAGAAAAGCCTTGCATTAACGCATTAACGCTTGCATTGCATTAACGGTTCGGCACACGTGATAGCTCGCTGCTCTCTGATTGGTTGAAGCGTTTTTTGGACATAGCTCGGTAGGTACTTGTCCGATTAATTTCAAACCTTGAAAAGGCACATCCTCGGGTCCCCAGCAATATACCTGGCAAGTTTCAAGTATATCGGACCCGTGGTTGTCGAGAAACAGCGGTCACAGACACAGACACACAGACACACAGACACACAGACACACAGACACACAGACACACAGACACACAGACACACAGACACACAGAGATTACTGGAATTATAGATAGATATGTTCATCTTTCATTAATCATCCACTTTCTAAACTCCCCCCTTGCCCCTCCCCTTCAAATCTCCCCCCCAACCATCCCTCCCAAATTCTCCCTCCTCCCACCTCCTTCTCAAAGCTGCCTCCTCCCCACTTCCTCTCCCTCCTATGTCATACCTCCACCTCCCCCAACCTTCTACTTTCCTCTGCCCCCCCTCAAACAAACTCTCACTGTGCCTCATTCCATCACCATCAAACCTTTCGTCCTCCTCATCCTTCCCTTTCTTGTAACTCTTCTGTAATCTCTGACACACTATCAACTGCTCTTCCTACATCCCCCTCTCACCCTCCATCTGACCCTACCCCTCCCCTCCCCTGTCCTGCACCCGATGCTCCCCCTCTCTCCTCACTAACGGTATGGACCTCAAACATCCGGGGCCTTCGCTCAAACCTGATTGATCTCTCCATTCAGGTTGCTTCTGAAAATCCAGACTTGATCTGCTTAACATAAACTTTCCTCCTTCAAGATGTCTCTGATTCCTTAATATCTCTTCCTGGTTACTCCCTCCTCTGGTACGATAGACCTGATCCTCGTCCTGGTGGTGGGGTGGCTATCTTTATCAAAAACTCTCTTCCTCACTCTCCCTGCACTGCCCTCTCTCCACCCCACCCACAGGAGTACCTATGGCTACGGCTTCCTCTCCGCTCCCACCTTTTGTTCATATGTGTTCTGTACCGTCCTCCAAACAGTGATGACTCCATTTACATTTCTCTGTCGGACAACATGGACCAACTTCTATCAACTCATCCAAACTCTCTCTTCCTCATATGTGGCGACTTCAACTGTCATCATGCCAGCTGGCTGGGTGTGGGTTCATCTCTCACCAGCCATGGCACCTCAGCAAAGGACTTCTGCGACTCATTGGGACTGACACAATCTGTCAATTTCCCGACCCGGATCTCAGTCAACGGAGCATCTTCTCTTCTGGACTTGGTTATGACTAACTTCCCTGCAAATGTCTGCTGCTCTTCTTCTGCTCCAATCGGTTCTTCTGATCATGTGCTTGTTAAAGTGGACATCTCACTGGCCATTCTCAGAGAGCCTCCTCAGCGCCGACGAGTCTGGCATTTCACTCAGGCTGACTGGCACGGTCTGCAAGCAGCCATCAATCAACTGGACTGGTCTCCCATCTCTAATGCCTCTGACATCAATTCTTCCTGGGAATTCTTCCAAAGCAAACTGCTCTCTCTCTCTCATGCACAGATTTATCCCATCTCGTCTTCAGTTGTCTTACCCTTCCTCCCGTCCATGGTACACTGAATCTTGTGGTGAGGCAGTTGCCCTGAAACAACTTGCCTTTACCTCTTGGAAGGCAAATCCAACTGAAGGCAATCTCAGTTCCTTCCACCAAGCTCGAAACAAGTGTGTTTCTACCCTCAGGAGTGCCAGGAAGCACTATCTCTCCACACTCAAGATTGAACTCTCAAACCTGTCCCCTTCCTCCAAATCCTGGTGGCATCTGGTCAAATCCGTTTCTGGTGTTTGTTCCCCCTCCATCCCCTCCCTTACCTCAAATGGCTACACAGTTGACACCGCACGTGACAAAGCCGAATGCCTCAACTCTGTGTTTGCCTCAAAATCTTGTGTCCCAAACCCATCTCTCTCTGTTCCCACCTTTCCCAGTCGAACCCAACTGCTCCTGGACTCTGTGTCCTTCTCTCCTGACAAGGTGGAGACGTTTTTATCAAACCTCGACTCTGACTCTGATTCTGCAACTGGACCAGATGGCATCAGCCTTCGGGTCCTAAAATCCTGCTCTACCGCTCTATCTCACCCTCTCTCTGTTCTTTTCACCCTCTCTTTTGCTCAAGGTCATCTGCCAGCATCTTGGAAATCAGCAAACATTACCGCTTTACACAAAAAAGGTGCAAAAACAGATCCTTGCAACTACAGACCAATCAGCCTGCTCCCAATTATCAGCAAAGTCATGGAATCCATCATTGCTTCAGATATCAAATCCTTCCTCTTCTCCAATGGCTTGATCTCTGATCATCAATTTGGATTCAGACCAGGTCATTCTACTCTGGACATGTTGCTTCTGCTGTCTCAACAATGGATGGAGGTCCTCAATGCCAAACAGAAAATCAGAGCTGTCTCACTTGACATATCACGTGCCATCGATACGGTCTGGCACCCAGCTCTGCTCACCAAACTCACCTCCTATGGTATTCAGGGAAATCTCCACTCATGGCTTGCGGATTTCCTCTCTGGTCGTAGGCAACGTGTGGCCCTGAATGGATTTCTCTCATCTTCCCTGCCTGTTCTGGCTGGAGTTCCCCAAGGTAGTGTTCTGGGCCCTGTGCTATTTCTGGTCTTCATCAATGACCTCTCCGACTCTCTGGAAAATCCTCTCTATCTCTTTGCTGATGACTCCACTATCTGCCGCTCCATTCCTCATCCCTCAGATCGGCAGTCTGCAGCCTCCTCACTCTCTGCAGACCTGGACAAAATCACAGACTGGTCAAACAAGTGGAACATGTCTTTCAATCCTGACAAATCTCACACTCTTACAATGTCTCTCCGAAAGGACCGACTGGACAACCCTCCCATCTACTTTCTCAACAATCCTCTCCAAGAAGTTCTGTCGCTCAAGCTTTTGGGTCTCACAATCTGCCATGATCTTTCTTGGGAAAACCACATTTCCAAGCTGGCCTCCAAAGCCAGTCGCCGACTGGGCATCCTCCGTCGTGCGAAGTCCTTCCTTGGCACACCTGAGCTCCTCACCACATACAAGGCTTTCATCCGCAGCTCAATGGAATACTGTTCCCCCCTCTGGGCTGGTGCTCCTGCCTCACACCTTGCTCGGCTTCACGCTGTTGAGGCCAAAGCTTTCAGAATCATTGGAATCTCCTGCGATGTAGTCAACTCCGAGGGCCTTTCACTCACTCACGGCAGGCAGTTTGGTGGTCTTTCTATCTTCTACCGACTCCTCTCCGGCCTTGCTCCCTCAGCTCTCTCTGTGCTCTGTCCCCCAAATATTCCTTCAGGTCGCACAAGATCTGCCTGCAACCCTCTTATGGTTAAACTGCCAAAATCTAGGCTCTCTGCTCACCTTCACTCTTTCATTCCCCTTTTCTCCCGCCTCTGGAACAAACTCCCCCACTCCCTCCAATCCCACTCCTCCCTCCAGGTCTTTAAAACAGCTGTTCACCACCATCTCTTATCTTCCCCCATCGAAAACCTTGATCTTTTCTACCCCCGGTAATTCACCCCAGAGTCCTTGCAGTGTTCATATGTTTTATTCCTCTCCCACCTCCCCCCAAGTCCTCCCGATGTCCCTGCTCTCAAATGTTGTGTTTGTGTCCTTCCCCCTCTCTCCCCATCTTGTCTGCCGCTCCCCTTGTTTTTTTTGTTTTGTGTGCCGGTTTGTCTTTTTGTGTGATTAATGTTAGCTCTTTCACGAGCCTCGATCTTGTATACAAAAAAAAAACAAAAAAAACTACTACTACTATTACTACTACTACTACTACTTCTACTACTATTACTACTAACTACTGGTACTACTAGTACTACTTTACTTAGTACTACTACTACTATTACAACTAACTACTGGTACTACTACGACTATTACTCTTACGAACTACTACTACTATTACTACTATTACTATTACTAACTACTACTACTATTATTACTAAATACTACTACTAGTACTACTACTAGTACTACTAACTAGTGGTACTACTACTACTATTACTAACTACTGGTACTATTATTCCTATTACAAACTACTACTACTAGTACTTCTACTATTACTACTAACTGCTGGTACTATTATCACTAAATACTATTACTAGTACTGCTAACTACTGGTACTACTACTACTACTACTATTACTAACTACTGGTACTATTATTCCTATTATGAACTACTACTACTAGTACTATTATTACTAAATTCTACTACTAGTACTACTAAGTACTGGTACTACTACTACTACTATTACTAACTACTGGTACTATTATTCCGATTACGAACTACTACTACTAGTACTTCTACTATTACGACTAACTACTGGTACTATTATTACAATTACGAACTACTACTATTAGTACTACTACTTTTGCTACTAACTACTGGTACTACTATTACATTACTAATATTACTAACTACTACTAATATTACTAACTAATACTACTAGTACTACTACTATTAATACTAACTACTGGTACTATTACTACTATTACTAACTACTAGTACTACTACTATTACTTCTAACTACTGGTACGACTATTACTAACTACTACTAGTGGTAGTACTACTACTATTACTACTAACTACTGGTAGTATTTACTACTATTGACTACTACTATTACTACTACTTCTACTACTACTACTACTACTACTATTATTACTGACTACTACTACTGAATACTATTACATCGACTACTACAACTGACTATGACTGACAACTACATATACTACTACTGACTACCACTATGACTTACTGACTACTACTACTACTACGACTACTACCTCCACTACCACTAACTACTACCCTCTACTACTACTGACTACTACTACTACTACTACTACTAACTACTACTGCTGACTTCACTGATTACTTCTACTGCTGACTACTACTGACTACTACCGCTACTACTAATACCGACAATACATCAAATTGTCCATTTGATTAAGATTACAATTGACTATCTTAGTCAAAGCTCAGGTCAATCGGATTAAATGTTTTTATTTTATTTTTTGTATACAAGATCGAGGCTCGTGTAAAAACTAACATTAATCACAGAATGAAAAAACGGACACGTAAAACATATAATAAAGGGAGCGGGAGACAAGATGGGGAGAGAGGGAAGCACACAAGTACAACAACAGTAGAGAACAAGCACATCGGGAGATCTGTGGGAGGGAGAGGGCATGGGGAGAGGAGGCACGGGAAGGGGAGGGGAGGGGGTTGGGAGAGGTATGAAACACATGCACACTGCTAGGACTTCCAGGAAAGAAGTCGGTATTTCAAAAAAGTGGATCTGGGGTGAATTAACGGGGGTAGAAAAGATCAAGGTTTTTGATGGGGGAAGATAAGAGATGGATGATTGATTTGGATTGATAAGAAAAGAGATGGATTGACAAAAATTGATGATTTTTCACATGGAAACTGATGATATTCGAAGTTTGACCTTGAGTTGACCTTTTGACCTCAAACATAGTTGGTCTTCCAATTCCGTGATGTACTATGCAATTGCTCGTTAATTTTCAGGTTAATTGGATGAAAATTGACGATTCTTCAGATGAAAATTCATAATTATAGAAGTTTGACCTTGAGCTGACATTTGACCTTTTGACCTCAAACATGGTTGGTTTTTCAATTTAGTGACTAAAACAATAATGCAAATGTTCAATTTACAAGTCAATTGGATGAAAAATGACAATTTTATAAATCTGACCTCAAGACAACCTTTGGCAATGGCCTCAAAATCAATGGGCTTCTTCCGTGTGACCAACTGTACCATCTGGTGAAGTTTCGTGAAGATCGGTTTAAAATTGTGACCTGTAGGCGATTGACAGACAAACAGACAGACAAACAGACAGACAGAATAACGCACAAGATGAACCAATGTACTTGAAAAATGTTCGATTTTGCAATTAACAAACAAACAGGCAGGGGTGAAAACATAACCTCCGTCCACTTTTGGTGCTGTCGAAGTCCGCATGGACTTCTGAGTTTGTTGAAATGTCCCTATCTCTCTTTGTAAGTGCGTTATCACTTGCATTCGGTTCTAACCTGTTCGTACTCTTCTCATTGCAGGAAAGTACAGAAACATGGGTGTTGTTTTGTAATACGAATTTTTCTTTTTGTATACAGAATCGAGGGTCTTGTACTAATTATGATGTACTAATTAATAGTAATTGTGATGCACAGCAGTATTATATAATCTTTAGAAATGTGAAATGCTAATAATAATATAATATATAATAATATAATATAATAATATAATATAATAATAATAATAATAATAATAATTAATAATAATAATAAAGCTAATAAAGTGGATAAACATATACTTAGTGATAACTCCTTGAGTAATCTGCATTATGAATTATAGAAATTATGTGATGTGCTTAGATATACTTAAAAGCGACATTGATAATCTGTGCAACGATGTTAAACTCTGATAATGCATACCTTCCAGACAAATGGAATGTCTGAATAACAACAACAACAACAACATACATCAACAACAACAACAACATACAGCAACAACAACAACAACATACATCAACAACAACAACAACATACATCAACAACAACACCAACAAAGAAGTAATTATCATCTGAATACTGTACTTGGTCTGAAATGCTTATCCTCATGGCTTATGCTGGAATAGAAACCAGATGCCTTTTTACGCTTGCCTATCTGAATCCCTGACCTCTTGATCGAACTCTCATCGCTCAAGCCGACACCCCAAAGCCCAGAAGAATTTCTTTGTCTAAACAAAACACTATAAAAGACAAGATGCAGACCGAATCGGCAGATGACCTGCTCAATATGTCGTTTGGAGTCCTGTTTTGAGTATGCCCGCATAGTCCTGTTTAACTGTGTTGTAACCTTTATTATATCCGAGTCAGGTTTCTCCTTTGAATTAAATCTTGACATTGTTCTTGAGGTGCGGACATTATATTTAGTGTACACTATACTACGACAGTGCCGGATGTAATAATAATTATCGGACAAGTCAAAGTAAATAAAGTACCTTGTGGGGAGTGGTCCAAATATCTTTAAACCTTCAAATAGTTCGGGAATATCGTGCCACCCTAAATTCAAAAGTGACACGTGAGCATAATAATGTTATCAGGTATGCAAAACGATGCTGCACCACCTTGCTTCCCTTCTTTGACTTTCTTGTTTTGTACACTGAAAGTTTTTCAGAGGTCAAAATAAAATTAACAAGGAAATCCCATAACTTACTATTCTTCTTTACAAGATGTTGAATTGGGTTTAAATCAGGACTTTGACTAGGTCTCTCAAGAACATTTATTTTCTTCTTATTCAGCGACTCCAATGTGGCTTTAGCTTTATGCTTCGGATCATTGTCCTGCTGAAATGTGAATCTCCTACCCAGTTTCAGATTCATGGCTGATTCAAGCAAGTTTTCATCAAGGATTCTCCAGTACGTTGCACCGTCCATTGTCCCTTCCATCCTGACAAGCTTGCCAGTCCCTGCTGATGAAAATCAGCCCCATAACATGATGCTGCCACCACCATGCTTGACAGTAGGAATGGGGTTGACTGGGTGATGTGTAGTGTTAGGCTTGCGCCAGATGTAACTCTTTGAATTTAGACCATAAAGTTCATTTTTTGTCGTGTTTAACCACACATTTTTCTCCACGTGCCTGGAGTATCATTAAGATGTTTTTTCACAAACTCCATGTGAACATTTAGATGAGTCTTTTCAAAAATTGCTTCTTGCATCTTTTTCAGTATTGGCTTCTTTCTTGCCACCTGTCCATAGAAGCCAGCTTTGTGAAGGGAAGGGCATATTGTTGATTGATGAACCTGACCCCCATCTCGGACATAGTGCCTTGGAGATCTTTCAAGGTTATTGTTGGATTTACAATGACATCCCGAACCCGTTTCCTGATTGCCCGGCGACTGAGGTTGGATGGGCGACTTGATCTAGGTAGAGTCTTGGTGGTATAATACGTCTTCCACTTCTTAATGATGGATTTAACCGTACTCAAAAGGATAATGAGTGACTTTAAAATCTTATTATAACCCTCTCCTGAACGGTGCTTCTTCACCATTTTATGTCTGACTTCTTTGGGAAGCTCCTTGGTCTTCATGTTTGCCTGGTTGGTTGACCAAGAGAGTTGAACCTTAAAACTCCTTACATAGATGGGGAGTTTATTTTTAAGTTAAACCATGGATTACATACAAGTGAAACCTTATTACACTTATATTGTAACCTTTCAAGCAAATAATTACCTGCTGAATAGAATTAGCGATTTCCATCTTGTTTATAGAACCTTTTGAACACACTGCATAAACACTACAAACCATAAGTAGCATTTGTGGTTTCCGTCCCTCGGATGGATGTTAAACTGGGCGTCACATCTGCAAGCATTCGCTGGTGGACGTTAAAGTTCCCATGGTGTCCTTCCTGAAGAGTTGGCGAGCTATCGCTGGCATCCTGAACAAATTCCAAATTCCTGCCCTAACCTACAGGGGGCACTGCATCATCGGCACAGCCGCACTCCCAGGAAAAGGTGGTATGTATACCTGGCCATACAATGCTGCATAGTAGTGTAGCAGCATAGCAAACCTGTTGTGCATTTTGTGATACAAGCACCAAATTTGGTACACTAGTAGACTATCATATTATGAAAAGATCTGGATATTGGGCCATCTCAGATTCAGAGATTTGATTTTTGCAAGATTTCGATTCGATTGGGATCGAAGAGAACACCTTCTTCGTCTTCTGTACAGTGAAGTTGCCAGCCCTGAATTCTCTGGCTACATCTGGGTGCTTCATTGGGAGTGCAACCGTGTCCCTCAGGTGAACAGGGACCCACCTGGCATAGTGTGTGTGGTCTAAGGCATGGAACCATGGGACCAGTTCCGTCAGGGCATCAAGGTACGTCGTGAATGAAGCCTGCCGCAGAGAACGCACGTAGACCAGTACCAACATCTCTAGTTCCAGCACAGTTGCCCAGTACTGAAAGTTGGGAATGTCTTCTCCTCTCTGGTGACACCAGTCTTCGAACTCAGGCAGGTCTTCTGCATCATCAGCATATGTCATACAGTGGCGTTCATACGCACGGTGTTGCAGGATGTGCAGTGCCGCTGCAGTGATTTGATGAGCTCTTCTTGTGCGGGTGACGTGGGCAGCTCGTAGGAAGGAGTCGGCCGTCCCTGGCGTTGCAATCTCAGCTTGCAAAATCTGCAAATCTTGCAAAAATCAAATCTCTGAATCTGAGATGGCCCAATATCCAGATCTTTTCATAATATGATAGTCTACTAGTGTGCCAAATTTGGTGCTTGTATCACAAAATGCACAATTCTTTTGAATATTTGGGCTAAGCCGCCCCACTATAGTGAATACCAAAGAAGATATATAATTTGAAGAATGTTTTTGGGGGCATTGTGTATACAGTATGCTGTTAACCTTGTTAAGACGTGTTTGACAACTTGTGCCATTTTGACAGAAGCTGCTAGATGTTTCACATAGCTCGTGCGTGCAGGTATATGTTTAGATGACGTGAGTCAATTAGAATGTTTTAAACTCAAGGATAACTTGTGAGGCCATGGCTACAGCATTAGGCACATGTTGCTAAGTTAAAGATAAATTAGTAGAACGTGGTATTAAGGCTTGATCAATGTGACTTGTGCTTTCAGTAGCAGATGAAGGCAACTCTGCTCAAAACGTCACACATCTAAGCATGTTTTTTACCTGCTCAAATAAAATACCCACACCTTTTGGCGAATGGCAAACACAAATCGTTTTTACACGAATTACACAGAAAACCTCCTGAATTAGTTGGTAGTTGCTGGTATTAGTTTGTAGAGATGAAACACCCCACGGTGTCCTTCGTGAAGAGTGGGTCAGCTATCGCCGGCACCCTGAACAAGTTAGAGATTCCTGTTATAACTAATGCTGGGAAGGCAATGGCAAACCACCCAGTGTAACTGCTTCGGCAGGACTGAACCTTCCTTTGGACAGATCACAAAAATTGGGAAAACGAATATACATCCAAACGTTTCCATGGCAATTACAATGGAAACAAGAAAGAGCAATCAGAGATTGCAAACCCTCGCCAGGATGTGTTTTCAGTGGTTTTTAAGGCTTTTGTGTTGAAACAAATATGGCGGCCGAACCACGTGACCGATAACGTCATCATTATTAGTTTTTTCTCCACCAATTTATTCCTAGATTATGCTCAAGAAATTTCATCTTGATCGGATGACGTTTCGTACTTGTCGAATTATGACGTCATAATGGAGGCACCTATGACATCATCATTAACATATTATATTACCCATGGAGAGTTCTTTACAATGAGCCATGTCTCCGTTTTTTCTATTTAGCGCTTTCGGAGATATAGAGGTGCAAAGTTTTTCGGTTTTTCCAAGATGGCGGCCGAACCACATGACATATGACGTCATAATTATCATTAAAAAATTCTCCAGGTGGAGTTTCACCTATGGTGAAATTTTCCTGTCAATCGGACCAACGGTTGCAGAGAAAATCATATTTATTCTGTGCGGACAAACAGACAAACAAACAGACAGATGAAAAATCACTCATAGAGCGACACTTGACAAAACAGAACAAAGTAGAATGGCACTCAGTAGAGCATACTTTTGACCTCAAAAATAGTTGGTGGTTGAATTCAGTTGGCCGATATGAAAATCCTATGCAAATTTCAGATCAATGGGATGAAAATTGAGGATTTTAGAAATGTGAAAAAAGTGGTTGACATATGGCCTATGTTGACCTTTTCGCCTACGCTGATCTCAAAATAGTTAGTGGTTCAATTCAGTTAGCCGATGTGTAAATCCTATTCAAATTTCAAATCAATGGGGATGAAAATTGAGGATTTTAGAAATGTGAAAAAAGTGGTTGACCTGTGGCCTATGTTGACCTTTTCGCCTACGCTGATCTCAAAATAGTTAGTGGTTCAATTCAGTTAGCCGATGTGTAAATCCTATTCAAATTTCAAGTCAATCTGATTAAAATTGAGGATTTTAGATATTTGAAATTGTTGTTGACCTTTGGCCTATGTTGACCTTTTGGCTTATGCTGATCTCAAAAAATAGTTGGTGGTTGAATTGAGTTAGCTGATATGAAAATCCTATTCAGATTTCAAGTCAATCGGATGAAAATTGAGGATTTTTGAAGTATGAAAAAAGTGGTTGAGCTTTGGCCTATGTTGACCTTTTGGCCGATATTGATCTCAAAAATAGTTGGTGGTTGAATTGAGTTAGCCGATATGTAAATGCTCTTCAAATTTCAAGTCAATCGGATGAAAATTTAGGATTTTATAAATTCGAAAAAAGTGGTTGACCTTTGGCCTATGTTGACCTTTTGGCCTACGCTGATCTCAAAAATAGTTGGTGGTTGAATTCAGTTTGCCGACATGTAAATTCGATTCAAATTTCAAGTCAATCCGATGAAAATTGAGGATTTTATAAATTCGAAAAAAGTGGTTGACCTTTTGACCTTTTGACCTTAAATACATATAGGATTTTCTCGGACCACGAACTCTACCATTTGGTGAAGTTTCGTGAAGATCGGTTTAAAATTGTGACCTGTAGGCAAGTATAAGTGAGCGGCCAGACAGACAAACACACACACACACACACACACACACACACACACACACACCGGAGTGATTAACATGCAAAAAAAAACAATTGTTTTTTGCCGAGTAACAAACAGACAAACGGACTCAAATGCAATACCCTCTCCTCTGGCGAGGATAATGATAGAACCAGTAATCGTCAGGTTCACTATGTTAACAAATATAATTTCGTTCAAAATTTTGGGAGATTAGCAAAACTATACATTTCTGGAATCATCAGAGCATGGAGAATCCGAAAATCAATGTTGACATTTGCACACACACCTGCATGGCCGCCATTTTGGATTTTGAAAATGGCCGCCATAAAATACATATTTTGCGCTATCTCGGCTTCTAGTCACCCTAGAAACTTAATTAAATATGCTAATCCTATGTTTTCTGGGTTAAGGAATCCAATAAAGGCCTCAAAATAGTGCTCGGGATTATAGAAAAGCAACAAACAAAGGTAATTGAAAACCATTGTCTTTATATTTGTGATATAACTGCATTACATAATACATGATATTGCAAGTCCTTTGAAGTTATAGGTATGGGTTTATAAAGCAAGAAAGCAGCCTTGTTAGTATCAGATTGAACTATAAGTCCTATACACAGGATCTACTAGGTCTATACCGTTCAGGAATATGCTTTTACAGATCTTCATCACTGTCCTGAGGGTCATTTTCGCAAAGGTGTTTATGCAAATGCAAACATTAATTTTTGGATTCCTCATGCTCTGAGTATTCCAGAAATGTATAGTTTTGCTAATCTACCAAAATTTTGAACGAAAAAACATAGTGAACCTGACTATAAACCAAACTCTTCATTTATTCCCTGCGCAATATGTATATGATGCGAACCAAGCACCGTGGAAACGGGTGCAGTGAATGTTGCTGCACAAACCTCCAAATCAGTGATGAAGCAGCAGTGGTTGCTTGTAGTTTTGTCCTAATCGATAAATTTCATTGTTACCCTGTGCAAAGCGAAAAACGGGGTTAAGCATTCAGTTGCGTACGTGCGTGTGCCATACGTGTGCCGTACGTGTCTGCATTTTAAATTGAAAATTGAAACGTGGCTCATTGTCAAGTACTCACCATGGGGAATAAGATATGTTGATGGTGATGTCACCGGTGCCTTAATTATGACGTCATAATTTGACAAGTACAACGCTTGATCTGATCAGCATGAATAAAACAAAAATTCCTCTGCAACTGTAAATCCAATGGACACGAAATTTTCAGAATATGTGCGGCTCCTAGATAATTTTTTAAATGATAATTATAACGTCATTGGTTATGTGGTACAGACGCCATATTGGAAAAAATGTTTAAAAGTTGCACCTCTATATCTCCGAAACCGCTCCATGGGAAAAATTGAAACATGGCTCATTGTCAAGTACTCCCCTTGGGGAATAAGATATGTGAATGATGATGTCATCGGTGCCTTGGTTATGACATCATAATTCGACAAGTACAACACTTATCCGATCATTGTGAATTTATTTTCTCAGCAACTGTTGGTCTGATGGGCACGAAATTTTCACCATAGGAACGCTTCATGCAGAATATTTTAATGATAATCATGACGTCATAGGTCATGTGGTACAGGCGCCATCTTGGAAAAACCGAAAAATGTTGCACCTCTGTATCTACAAAACCGCTGCATGGAAAAATTGAAATATGGCTCATTGTCAATCAATCATTGTTGGATGTCAATGAAAGCTAGTCTGTTGGGAGCCGTTGGTGAGGTATGTGGATGGACAAAAGGACCACCGAGGCACTCGGAAACATGGTGGTGGGATGATGAAGTTGGAAAGAGGATTGACGAGAAGAGGAAGAATTTCAAGGAGTTGCAGAAGGCGAAGGGTACGGGAGCAGAAACAGCAGAGCATGAAAGTTATAAGGCAGCCAAGAAGGCTGCAAAGAAAGAGGTAGCAAAGGCGCAGGAGGCATGCAGGAAAATGTTCGGAGAATGCTTGGATTCGGAAGAGGGTCAGAAAGCAGTATTCAGGATTGCAAAGCAGATGGCGAAAGAGAGGTGTGATGTGATGGGGGTGAGTTGCTTGAAGGATGAAGTGGGACAAATCGTTGTGGACCCAGATGGAATTAAAGGAAGATGGAAAAGATATATGGAAATGCTGTTGAATACAGAGAATGAATGGGATGGCAACATAGAGAGTAACCCAGTTTTAGGACCAGCAGAGAAGATAACTGAGAAAGAAGTTGAGGAAGCGATAAAAGCAATGAAGGGTAGAAAAGCGGGAGGGCCAACGGGAGTTGTGGGAGATATGTTGAAGGCAGCAGGAAGTTGTGGTGTGAAGAGAATGACAGAGATCTGTAATCTGGTGATGAAAGAAGGCCGCATTCCAGTGGATTGGGAACTGAGTACCCTCGTCCCTCTATACAAGGGGAAAGGTGACCCTCTGGAGTGTGGCTCGTACCGAGCAATGAAGTTATTGGAGCATGGAATGAAGGTATTGGAAAGGGTGTTGGAGAGGAGGATAAGGAAGAAAGTGAAGGTCGACGAAATGCAGTTTGGATTTATGCCAGGAAGAGGAACGACAGACGCGCTTTTCATTGTGAGGCAGATGCAGGAGAAGTACATGGAGAAGAGGAAGAAGTTGTTTCTTGGGTTTGTTGATCAGGAGAAAGCATTCGATAGGGTTCCACGCAAAGTATTGACATGGGCATTGAGGAAGTTAGGAGTGGAGGAATGTTTGATCAGAGTAGTGATGGCAATGTACAAAAGAGCGTGCACAGCTGTAAGGACGAAGGACGGGACCAGTGGTGAGTTTGAGGTGAAGGTGGGAGTGCATCAGGGGTCGGGACTAAGTCCACTACTATTTGTAGCTGTGATGGAGGTGCTGGCTCAGAACATAAAGGAGGGTTTACCGTGGGAGTTGTTGTACGCAGATGATCTGGTGTTGATTGCGGAAAGTATGGATGGACTGAAGGAAAAGCAGAAGTTGGCTGCAAAAGCAGTTGGCTGCGAGCTCCACCTGCAGCATGACGTTTTTTTTTTTTTAAGGATTACTATCCCAGAGAGTTTGTCTGTGCTCTATCCTCTAAAGGCTGAGTATCAACAGAGGAAACAGCACATATAAAGTCTTTCGTATGACCAATCTCCGAGACTCACAGAGGTGCAGTAAAGTTTCAAGCACTCTCTCTATATATTTTTTTTCTGTCTTTCTTTCTTTCTTTCTTTCTTTCTCTCTTTCTTTCTCTTTCTTTCTTTCTTTCTCTCTCTCTCTCTCTCTCTCTCTCTCTCTCTATCTCTCTCTCTCTCTCTCTCTCTCTCTCTCTCTCTCTCTCTCTCATATATCCCAGTTTACCTGTATCCTGAGTGTCGGTTCTGCCCGGAAGGAGTTTCATTGGCTCGAGTTTACAATTCCCGATGGGTCGCCACTGACGAAGGATACTCAACTGAGGGTGCAGGAAATTGTATAATTTGTTCAGGGTGCCGGCGATAACTCACCTACTCTTTGCGAATAACACCGTGGGATCTTTAACGTCCACCAAGTAATATAGACAGACGGGTCGCCCAGATGCAGATTATCACACACACGTTGATGAATCATTCCAGTTGGGAAACACCAGGGTGGCAGTTTATAGCTGGGTCGATATTCCAACTACACCTAATTGAGTGGATGTTACCCTCCCCTCCAGTACAACTTGATGCTCACATTGATTTGTTTCTGTGCACAACTTTATTATAGCCTTTTTATCGTCTTCTAAAGAATACCAAACAGTCTGATGCAGGGTGATTAAAAAGTAAGATGTAGATCAATAAATAAGCACAAACAATATTATCACATGATCTTAAATTCAGACATCAATCAGATTGACAACAATCATAAAAACATGAATGTGTAAAGAAAACCCATTTAAAACATGAACCCCAATAAAATAGAAAAGTCCCACGAAGTGTCTTGTTACAGAAAAAGTTACATTTCCAAATATTTTTTTTTAAGAATGTTTTTAAAGTGTTTTAACAATTTGTTTCATTTTAAAGAATGTTTTCCACATTAACATATCTATAATTGTGCCTTATTGTTCTTATTGCATCGGATCATGTGATCGAGCAAACCAGTAGTTATGGATAACATGTCAGGTAAGAAATCAGGAATACCCAGCTCTCTAGGGCACATTGATTTTGTCGGTTAATTATTCGATTCAAAAAAAATGCACAAATATTTTGAATTCAATAAATGTAAAAAAACCATTTTCTATGTGACACGTATAGTATACAATGTTATAAAATGCAACTTTGGAATTGGACGCATGCCAGCCTGCGTCACCCTCTCCCTGGGAAGGGAAGCAATCCACTTTGATCGATGAGAATGTCGACAGGAACGCAGAAGGGTTTTCCAAAGGGCAGACATTTACCAAAAATGTGACAAATATGTGGAAATAAGCAAATGAACGAGTCAGGGGAAATAGTTTTTAAAAGATGTGTGCGTAAAATAATGCGGAATTGGTGTTCGCTTGGCTACTTATGCAAAACAAGTTCAAAGCCTAAAGGCACAATCCCTGTCACAACAACATTCTCTTGTTTGTTTATTACTTATGCAGGGTAGCTTAACATTGGGCGCGTGAACCCACATTTGAGCTATTTAATCTGGGTTCCAGTTCCGACCCTATTATGAATATCGGATTGGTGCATCACAAGCCGGGGGTTGTATAACAAAGTGCGCCGCCCCACAGATTGACGTTGGCTGCGTGCTCCACCTGCTAGCATTAGTTAGGCGGACGTTAAAGATCCCATGGTGTCTTTCGACCAATCGGTGGGCTATCGCCAGCCAATTCCAAATTCCTGCACAAATCGGCTCCAGGACAACTTCAGGCCCGGTCAGTCGTTTTGTGGAAGACTTGGGCCAATCGTACATGCTTTATGAGATGTCAACGGGTTGGGAGGGACATGGTACAGTTGGTACACGGTGAGGAGGATGATGATTAATCGCTGGCCTAAAAACAATATCGAAAAACATTATTTGAAGCTTTTATAACCGTGTTGTTATTCTGATTATATTTAACAATTTACACCCAACAATGAAGTGGCTGTCTACTTCGATGCTTCACAACGACCGCCTTTAACAACCCCTTCATATTGCAGTTTTGATCTTCCACACCTATGATGGGAGTCCAGCGACTACAGTAGTAGCGAGGACGTGTTACTTGACCTCATTTGAGGATATGATTGTGCAGATCTTCAACTAACATCATTGTGGAAAGATTGTCCCTGCAGTGAGACCACCTCTTCCATTATTCACTGAACTACCGTGCTGTGCTATGTTCCGCACTCATCTGTGGGAATATTTTTCCATCCTGAATAACCACACCGTGGACAGGATTTTCTAAGCAGACCCCTTTGTGCCAAATATCACCCCAAGCACTCCGATGGGGAAAAAATCCAATGTTTTTTTTCCCCCCAAAAATCCAAAAACCTTTTTGTGCGTTAACAAATGTTGAACAAACTGTGTCGCTTACTGCTGTAGACAAATTGTTTTTCTTTCTTCATTCTTCTGTTATATTCCTCGTAATGTTCAATGAAAAGCCTTACTTTGTCCTCATCATCATCATCATCATCATCATCTTGTAGCATGCCCTATCCAGAGCGTTTTTTTTTTTTTTTTTTTTTTTTTACGTTTTTTTAGTTTTATTTAATTGCATCTCGAAGCTATTTAATTTTTAGGAATAAAATTTTTAGTTTTTTAGCAACTCAGTTGCTTCGCAATGGAATTTTAGGAAAAGGAATTTTTCAAAGGAACGAATTTGGCGAGCCATGATTGCCTACATGTGGCACAGGGTTACCATACATGATACAATGTGGCTCCTAAGGAATAAGACGCGAGAAAAATCCATTCTGCCAACTTCTGGTTATAATGGTTCAATGACTGGAACCCTTGCTGCAGTTACTGACAACACCACAACTTCCATAAATATA
Organism: Myxine glutinosa; assembly: GCF_964187855.1. Lineage (NCBI taxonomy): Eukaryota > Metazoa > Chordata > Myxini > Myxiniformes > Myxinidae > Myxine > Myxine glutinosa. The sequence goes on along the minus strand of NC_136270.1, from coordinate 27,572,223 downwards.
GGGACAGAGAAAGCACAATGTGTAAAGCAATATAAAAAAAGAAAGATACAAATCTTACAAAATAACAGCAAACAAAAAGATCACAATAATACGTTAAAACTCCAAAAGGCCCCTCTGTTTCCTCCAAAGAAGGATACCAAGGTGTCAACAAACAGGTAGCAACCCAATACAGGTGCCTTACACTTTGAAACATTTGACTGTACTTCGCAATGGAATGTTTTGGCGTTGCCAACAGGGAAACAGGATTTTCTTCCTCTGCATCTTCCCAGGAGCACAATCCAAATCACTTTTTGGATTTAACGACTGCGGAAGAGAAACACGAACATAGACGCACAGTCGTACACGTAGGTAGCATTTGTTAACTCAGTTGATCGTCAAACCTTAAACATAGTCTTTCATTCCTCTTTTTTACCACCTCTGGAACAATCTCCCTCAATCTCTTCAATCCCACTCCTCCCTCCAGGTTTTTAAAACAGCTGTTCACCACCATCTCTTGTCTTCCCCCATCCAAAACCTTGATCGTTTCTACCCCATTAATTCACCCCAGATCCACTTTTTTGAAATTCCGACTTCTTTCCTGGAAGTCCTAGCAGTGTCCATGTGTTTTTTTTTAACCTCTTCCTCCCCCCCGCCCCCTTTTCCCATGCCTTCTCCCCCCAAGCCCTCTCCCTCCCACAGATCTCCCGATGTCCCTGCTCTCCATCTTGTTCTCCCGCTCCCTTTATCATGTTTTATGTGTCAGTTTGACTTTTTGTGATCAATGTTAGCTCTTACACGAGCCTTGATCTTGTATACAAAAAAAGGAAAGAAAAAAAAAGAAGCGGAAAGAAAGAAAACCTCATATGGACAAAAGGAGAAAAGATACTTAGTAAACAGGTCATACAGCTTTTACTTAAGAACAGTACGCTAAGTGAGTGTGCTGTGTATCGGTGTGTGTGTGTGTGTGTGTGTGTGTGTGTGTGTGTGTGTGTGTGTGTGTGTGTGTGTGTGTGTGTGTGTGTGTGTGTGTGGTTTGAAGTTGAAATGTCTTGTGCTTGTTGATTGTAGGTTGATGGTCTCGAGGGTGAAGCTTCAAAGTTAATTCCTATATGTTGACCTGTTCACTCATGGATGTGAGACTAAGCCTTCTGATGTAAAGGAATGGAGATCGACCGGTTGCTCGGTCTTCAGAGCAAATACACAAGTATTTCATTATTACGAGCCTGTTTATGACAGTCGAGTGTTGAAAGGTTGCTTTGCCAGTAGATGGCATTACATACATCAAAACAAGAGGAAAACTCGAAAATGATGTGCTGCCTGAACTACATCCCCCATTATGTGAGATGCTCAAAGGGTCACTTGGAAATGGGTCATCATGCCCTGTTGTTCATAAACGGTCATTGGGACCAGCTGGGTCGACTGAAGTCACATGGTAGTTCAATGACCTTGTACAACAGGTATTTCAGGAAAGCTATCCGACTTGCTCAAACTGAATGGCCTTTGTTATCAAATGGTATGACTATTCAAATGCATTGCTCTGGGGAACGATAGGGGGAGAGCAGCGAACCTGTATTTTGCAATCCTGACTTATTAAATTATTATTATTACGTTTGTGAAACCTATAAAGGGTATAACCAGGTAGGGATGAGATAAGTGAATGAGATGTGTGAAGGAGGAAGAAGGTTTCAGTTCGACATATTCAGTGTCTAGATATGCTGTGACCGCCGACACATACAAATAACGAACCACCTTTAGAGGCCATTTTTCCCCACAGAGCAGGTTGGCCTTTTTCGGGCACCGTGGTCGCATTTTTTTGAAGGAATGTTTTGCAGCCGGATGCCTTTCCTGCCACCAACCCTGTTAGTCGCCTCTTTTTTTTTTTCTTTTTTTTTTTGTATACAAGATCGAGGCTCGTGAAAGAGCTAACATTAATCACACAAAAAGACAAACCGACACACAAAACACAAAAAACAAGGGGAGCGGCAGACAAGATGGGGAGAGAGGGGGAAGGACACAAAAGAGAGGGGGAAGAGGGGGAAGGACACAAACACAACATTTGAGAGCAGGGACATCGGGAGGACTTGGGGGGAGGTGGGAGAGGATTAAAACATATGAACACTGCAAGGACTGGGGTGAATTACCGGGGGTAGAAAAGATCAAGGTTTTCGATGGGGGACAATAAGAGATGGTGGTGAACAGCTGTTTTAAAGACCTGGAGGGAGGAGTGGGATTGAAGGGAGTGGGGGAGTTTGTTCCAGAGGCGGGAGAAAAGGGGAATGAAAGAGTGAAGGTGAGCAGAGAGCCTAGACTTTGGCAGTTTAACCATAAGAGGGTTGCAGGCAGATCTTGTGCGACCTGAAGGAATATTGGGGGGACAGAGCACAGAGAGAGCTGGGGGAGCAAGGCCGGAGAGGAGTCGGTAGAAGACAGAAAGACCACCAACCTGCCTGCGGTGAGTGAGTGAAAGGCCCTCGGCGTTGACTACATCGCAGGAGATTCCAATGATTCTGAAAGCTTTGGCCTCAACAGCGTGAAGCCGAGCAAGGTGTGAGGCAGGAGCACCAGCCCAGAGGGGGGAACAGTATTCCATTGAGCTGCGGATGAAAGCCTTGTATGTGGTGAGGAGCTCAGGTGTGCCAAGGAAGGACTTCGCACGACGGAGGATGCCCAGTCGGCGACTGGCTTTGGAGGCCAGCTTGGAAATGTGGTTTTCCCAAGAAAGATCATGGCAGATAGTGAGACCCAAAAGCTTGAGCGACAGAACTTCTTGGAGAGGATTGTTGAGAAAGTAGATGGGAGGGTTGTCCAGTTGGTCCTTTCGGAGAGACATTGTAAGAGTGTGAGATTTGTCAGGATTGAAAGACATGTTCCACTTGTTTGACCAGTCTGTGATTTTGTCCAGGTCTGCAGAGAGTGAGGAGGCTGCAGACTGCCGATCTGAGGGATGAGGAATGGAGCGACAGAGAGTAGAGTCGTCAGCAAAGAGATAGAGAGGATTTTCAAGAGAGTCAGAGAGATCATTGATGAAGACCAGAAAAAGCACAGGGCCCAGAACACTACCTTGGGGAACTCCAGCCTGAACAGGAAGAGGAGATGAGAGAAACCCATTCAGGGCCACACGTTGACTACGACCAGAGAGGAAGTCCGCCAGCCATGCGTGGAGATTTCCATGGATACCAAAGGAGGAGAGTTTGGAGAGCAGAGCAGGGTGCCAGACCGTATCGAAGGCACGTGAAATGTCAAGGGAGACAGCTCCAATTTCCTGTTTGGTGTTGAGGACCTCCATCCATTGTTGAGAAAGCAGAAGCAGCATGTCCAGAGTAGAGTGACCAGGTCTGAAACCAAATTGATGATCAGAGATCAAGCCATTGGAGAAGAGGAAAGATTTAATATCTGAAGCAATGATGGATTCCATGACTTTGCTGATAATTGGGAGAAGGCTGATTGGTCTGTAGTTGCTGGGATCTGTTTTTGCACCTTTTTTGTGCAAAGCGGTGATGTTGGCTGATTTCCAAGCAGATGGCAGATGACCTTGAGCAAAAGAGAGGGTGAAGAGAACAGAAAGAGGGAGTGAAAGAGCAGAAGAACATGATTTTAGGACCCGTGGGCTGATGCCGTCAGGACCAGTTGCAGAATCAGAGTCGAGGGTTGACAGAAACTTTTCCACCTTGTCAGGAGGAAAGGACACAGAGTCCAGGAGCAGCTGGGTATGACTGGGTACGGTGGGTACAGAGAGGGATGGGTTTGGGACACAAGATTTAGAGGCAAACACAGAGTTGAGGCATTCAGCTTTTTCACGTGCGGAGTCAGCCGTTAAGCCGTTTGAGGTGAGGGAGGGGATGGAGGGGGAACAAACACCAGAAACAGATTTGACCAGACGCCACCAGGATTTGGAAGAGGGAGACAGATAAGAGAGTTCGGTCTTGAGAATGGTGAGATATTGTTTCCTGGCTCTCCTGAGGGTGGACACACACTTGTTTCGGGCTTTGTGAAAGGAAATGAGATTTCCTTCCGTTGGATTTGCTTTCCAGGAGACGAAAGCAAGTTGTTTCAGGGCAACAGCCTCACCACAAGATTCCGTGTACCATGGACGGGAGGAAGGGTATGACAACTGAAGACGAGATGGTATAAATCTGTGCATGAGAGAGAGCAATTTACTTTGAAAGAATTCCCAGGATGAGTTGATGTCAGAGGCGGTAGAGATGGGAGACCAGTCCAGATGATTGATGGCTGCTTGAAGACCGTGCCAGTTGGCCTGAGTGAAATGCCAGACTCGTCGACGCTGAGGCGGCTCTCTGAGAATGGTCAGAGAGATGTCCACTTTGACAAGCACATGATCAGATGAGCCGATTGGAGCAGAAGAAGAGCAGCAGACATTTTCAGGGAAGTTTGTCATAACCAAATCCAGAAGAGAAGATGCTCCGTTGACTGAGATCCGGGTTGGGAAATTGACAGATTGTGTCAGTCCCAGTGAGTCGCAGAAGTCCTTTGCTGAAGAGCCATGGCTGGTGAGAGAGGTACCCACACCCAGCCAACTGGCATGGTGACAATTGAAATCACCACATATGAGGAAGAGAGAGTTGGGATGGGTAGATAGAAGTTGGTCCATATTATCAGACAGTGAGATGTAGATGGAGTCATCGCTGATTGGTGGACGGTACAACACACATATGAACAAAAGGTGGGAGCAAAGGGGAAGCCGTAGCCAAAGGTATTCCTGGGGGTGAGGTGGAGAGAGGGCAGTGGAGGGCGAGTGAGGAAGAGAGTTTTTTATAAAGATAGCAACCCCACCTCCAGGACGAGGCTCAGGTCTATCATACCGGAGGAGGGAGTAACCTGGGAGAGATACCAAGGCATCAGAGACATCATGAAGGAGGAAAGTTTCTGTTAAGCAGATCACATCTGGTTTGTCAGAAGCAACCTGTATGGAGAGGTCAGTCAAGTTTGAGCGAAGGCCCCGGATGTTTGAGGTCCATACCGTTAATGAAGAGGAAGGGGGAGCATCGGGTCCAGAACAGGGGGAGGGAGGGGTAGGGTAAGATGTGGAAGAGGAGGAAGAGGTAGGGAGAGCTGTTGAAGGTGTGTCAGAGATTTCAGAAAAGCTTGGAGAAAGGGAAGAATGGGGCGGACAAAAGGTTTGATGGAGATTGGGTGAGGCACAGTGAGGTGTTATTTGAGGAGGGGGAAGAGCAAGGCAGAAGGTTTGGGGAGATTAAGGTGAAAGTTGGAAGGAGGAAGAAGCAGGGAGGATGCTTTGAGGAGGAGGGGTGAGAGGGGAGTCTAGGAGGGGAGGAGCGAGGGAGAGTCTCGGAGGGGCGGGGTGTGGGAGGAGTTTAGGAGGGAGGGGAGGGAAGGGGCAAGGGGGGAGATTTGAAAGGGATGGGTGATGGGGAGGATTTGGAGGGGAGGGGTGAGATTGGATTTTGAAAAGTGTATGATTCATGGGAAACGAACATTTTTTGCAAAATGAGTTTGAGACCTTCGAGTCAAAAATACGTTTGAGGACACTGGAGGAGGGATGGAGTTCTGGATAGTTTAGGGAATGTAGAAAGGAGGAACTGTAAGAGATGGTATTATATATATTTTTTGGAATGAATAGATTTGGTGAGCAAGACGAAAGCATCCTTTTGTAGGAAAAGAAGAAAAGGGTGTTATAATATATGAGAGAAAATAGTTGTTCAGGGGAGAGATTATACATTTCTAACCGCGTGATCGCGAACGAAGAACGAACGAACAAAAAGAACAACAAATAAACGAATAAGACCTGGGAAGGAAATATTTTTTTGGGGTTTTTTTTTTTTTTTTTGTGAGTACAGATATTAAACAAGGAGGTACGGGGTGAACGACTGGTACGAAACAGAGAACGAAAATAATTTCAGCGCATTCGACGAATCGCTGAGAGAAAAACAAACCACAAGGTCGGAGACGGTACGGTAGTCTAAGCCTACGAGTACTAGGCCGCAGAATACGCGATACCATTAACCGACGATTGTGTATACATGTACGAAAAATTAGCACCGAAAATTTTCCAAAAGATACGCTATAGGTACATACACCGAAAGATAGATACAGTCTCGACAAAAACACAATTGAGAAATATCACTTAGCTTCGAAAGCGTGAGCGCATGGAGCAGCTTCGAAAAGACGTGACCTCGCCGTGATCTCGCGAGATCTCTCCGAGATCTCTCTTCCGACACACAGGGAATTACCAGTGAACTGGTGCTCAATTTTCCAACCTCGGAAGGATGACAGGCTGCGTCAACCCCCCTGGTGTTAATTCAGCGATTGACCGGGATTCGAACCCAGGATCCTGGGATCCCAAGCCGGCACCCTAACCGCTAAGCCAACACCAGGCTCCGCCTACACATATAAATGAGAGGTAATAATGAATATCCTGATTTTGGGGGAACACATAGTAAGGGAAATGGGTTGTGCGGTTGTGGGAATAGGACAGGACAGCGTCAGCAATTGGATGTGGTGCAAAGGTGGGAAGAGAGGGCGGAAGTGTGGGCATATGGAGCAGGAATGGGAAGCCTCATTTTGGACCAGAGAGCAGGGAAGCTTATGCAGAGATGTCAGTATTTCCATTGGGAACAGAATGTGGGGAATGAGTGTGAGATGGAAAAAATGTTTTTCGAAAATATATTTATATATAAATAAACACTTACCATGTAATTTCAGTTCATCAATGACGTTGTTGAGCCTTGTTGTGAGGGCAGGAAGTGTAATTTCAGGAACTGGAAGAAAGAGATAGGTACATACTGCATAAGACATTTCTAGGCATTGATAAAGCATCCAGAAATGCAATGTGTAATTTGCTAACCCAATATCAAATTTGGAGTTTAACTTTTTTTTCTCTTTTGACACCTGAGGCCCCACATCCTGGGGCATGAACTGGGGATCAAATCCCAAAAATCGGTACATATTTAATGCATCACCCAATGTTGATTGCATACACAAAGTTTCATTAAAAAGTTTTTTTAATGTGACCGTAATTGCATTTTTGTTATTTCACCTTTCGACCCCGCCCTAGGGGTACCTTTTGCCATATGGTAATCATAACTACCACGTTTGGAGAATTTCTGCCCAACCGTTTCAGAGGAGATAGCGTGATGGACAGACGGATGGACAGACGGAGCCGATTACAATATCCCCCAATTTATTTATTTTTAAAGCATGGGTATAAGGACAGTCTACAAAATTATATACAGTATATATATATATTTTTATTATGGATATCGCTCCAGACAAGGCATACAGCCACTCTATATAAGGGGCTAAAAGAAAGTCAGAAAAATATAAGGATAAAGCAAAATAAAAATAAATAAATATATAAAAATATTTTTAAATAACAAGAAAACATCCAAGACACCGGAAGTAGCAGAGGTCGGGTAAAAGTAGCAGAGGTGTAAAATATTATTTTACACACAGTACTTGTAGTGTATTCTAAATATGGATGTGAGATATGATGTTCAATGCCATCATATCTCATTAATTTTTTCTCATTAATCATATCTCGTATCTCATCATATCTCATTGCAATTTATTCATTAATTAAATATTAACTCAAGAGAAATATTGATTAATTTGGCCTGGCATTTGTTAATTGGTCATCCCATCACTGATTATATATTAGCGGATTATTTAACCGAATGCTTTAGATCGCTACTTGCATTGACCTCGATAAGTTGCCATCTAATACATATATAATCAGTAATATTGGATGACAAATGAACAAAATGGTGAAAATAAAGCAATGGGATTTTTTTTTTTCTGTTTCATGAGGATTATCTTTTGAGGGATTTCATTGTACATCACTTGTATGGGACATTTTGTATGCCTTGCTATGCAGTAGTATACAATAAAGAAGTCTGTTTGATGGGGTGTGGTGTTCCCACGAGTATGTATGGCACTAGTATGGGGGCGAGGAAATATAAGCTTCCCTCAAGTCCTCCCTGGCTTTAATCGCTGGTTATGATGAGGGTAAACAGAGAACAATTCAACATCAATTATATATTTGGAGATGTAGTATTAATAACAAAGGAGGCCCTGACTCTCGCAGAGCCTCTGGGTGTTCGCGACATGATGAGAAATGTTTCAAGGCTAGAACCGATCCTTTACAGATCACCAACTCATCAAGGGGTAGTTGTTGTATACCATACCCTCGTATTGAATTTTTACCCCCAAAGAAGTCCTGTTTTTCAAAGCTTGCAATGTGCCTTGTTGATAAACGTGTTTCCTTGCGAGGCTAGTTGTTGCTCTTGTTGTTGTATAGCCATGGACAGTTCTCTCGAACAAGCCCGCAGCACAGACAGCTGATCGATCTCTCAGGAGCGACCCAGAGATCCCCCACATCCAGGAGGGTGTGCCCCGCCTTCATTAAGTCGGGGCGAAGACAGAATTAGAGAGAGAGAGAGAGAGAAGATGGAAAGGGATTGGCCCATGGGAACCGATCGGCACACTGACCATGACCGCACTTTCCTGCAAATCCGGGCAGCAGGGAAGAGCAGGGAAGATTTGGCCCCCAACTTGCATTGGGGGGTACAATCACTGTGTAGCGCAGTGTTTCCCTAACTTTATCCCCCCACGAACCCCCTGTGGATGTCAGAGGTGTCCACGAACCCCCAACTTTTCGAGACACGATCTGAGTTATTATTTCCCCCGATCCCCCGTTTTCTTCCATGAAATGGTTCACGATATTCATAATGTCCACCGATTTGGTTGTTGTTTTGAGAGGAGAACAGAACAGGAACTCTTCCTTCACAGCAAATCCCGCCAAGTAGCGTGCAAAAACCAGCAATTGACTGCAGCTCGCTACGTCGGTGGATTCGTCGAGTTGCAAGCTGAAACGGCAGCGCGATTCCCGGAGTTCTTGTGTGACCTGAGCCACAATATCCTTTGACATGTCTTCAATTCTGCGCTTGATGGTGTTGTTGCACAGGGGAACACTCGAGTTTCTTGGCCTCCTCGGGTCCGCAAACCAAGTTCACCATCACCACGGCGCAGGGCTTTACAAGCGTTTCGCCAATCGTATGAGTCTTTTTGTCTTTTGCAATGAGGAGCGCTACTTCGTAGGAGGCTTCAAGGATAGGTTTCGTTGACGGTTGGAACCCGTGCCGAGTCAAGCTACCCTTCGCCATGAAGCGAGCTTTCTTGCTTCGGAACACGTCTTCAGAGTCGTTCTGATGAGTCGGATGGGTGCTGGCGAGGTGGGCTTTTAGCTTCGATGGCTTCATCGACGCCTCCGCCAGCACTTTGTAACACAGAACGCATTGCGGACGTTCAGTCCCATCCTTCTCCACAAACTTCATGAACCCCCACTTGATGTACGAATCATCATATTTGCACTTCTTAGACATCATGGATTGCGGTCTGAATCTGTGAAAAATATATATATATATATGATGTTGATATAAATTATATGATATATCAGATTTTATTTCAACAAAAAGTACTCTAGTTTTGACTTTCAGAAACGTCTCAGGAACCCCCTGGGATGGACTCACGCACCCCCTGGGGGTTCATGCACCCCAGTTAGGGAACCCCTGGTGTAGAGGCATTCCCGATAATTGCCCACCAGGTAGTTGTTGATGTTGTATAGCCCAGGACAGTTCTCGCGAACAAGCCCGGGGCACAGAGACAGCCGATCAATCTCCCAGAAGCGACCCAGAGATCCCCCACATCCAGGATGGTGTAGCCCGCCTTCACAAAGTCAGGGCCACGACAGAGTTAGAGAGAGAGAGAAAGAAAGTGAGAGAAGAGGGAAAGGGCCGGTACATGGGGACCGGTCGGCACGCTGCCCTGAAAAATACGGGCAGCAGGGAAGAATGGGGCAGATTTGGCCCCCAATTTGCATTGGGGGGGGGGGGGTACAATCACAGCGAAGAGGCATCCCTGGCATTTTTTAAACACATTCCTAAGGTAGACTCCCAAGGCAGTCGCTGACTGGGCATCCTCTGTCATGCAAAGTCCTTCCTTGGCACACTCTTATCCACCTGCAAGGCCTTTATCCAGGTCTTGATGGAGTACTACTCTCCTCTTTGGGATGGCACCCCTGCCTCAAACTTTACTGAACTGATGCTGTGGTAATGGAGGCTTTCAAGATCATTGGAATCTCATGTGATGAAGCTGAGTCTATGGGTCTTCACACAGTTTATATCTGGGCCGAGTGATGGCAGGATAGCCTGGGATTGCCTCTCAGCTGTCTATCATGGGATCGAACCTTGGCCTAACTACAGACTGCTATTCTGATGTTTCGCATGTACGGTGAGGCATCAATGTGTGTGTCGTCCCTTGGATGGATGTTACTTTGGGTGCCCTGTCTGCCAGCATTAGTTGGTGCAAGTTAATGATCCGACTAGCCGAAACCCGTGGAACATCCACGGAAGGGAGGATGTGGTGTATGGATAGAGTGTACCATTATGGATGGCATAGGGGATTTGCTTGTCCGAGTAAGAGTTAGGAAGAAAGATGAGAATGAAGAGTGCGTATATGAACAACGATCGCCGACACCGGCACAAATGCATGCTCTGGATTGTCCACTCAGTGGACGGCTTGCTTTCGCCTTCGCCTGTCCAATCAGCGGACGGCTTGCTTCGCCTTCGCCCAGCAGACGCCAATACGATGGCGTCGTAAGATGGCGTCGTAAGATGGCGTCGTATCGGCAGTTAATCGGATGCTTTTGGGCCCCAACGTCGGCTAATTCAGATTTTTCGAGTATGGCTGTACGTGATAAACAAAGAGCGCGGTTCGTAGATCGTAAATCCATTAGTGCCGTGGGCATCGGGTCACTGGGTGCGGCGTAAAAGGGATAACAAAGTCGAGTCCTTATGCTATTATTATATAGATGGTGTCTGAATAGGCGAGCCATCAACAGCATTCTGGCCACCAAGTTCCAGCATTCTGGCATTCTGGCATCTGAAATAACATTTATTTCAATAAAGAAATGGGGTCATGAGGGTTTGGTGAAAATCAAAAGGGGGACATCATGCCAAAAAGTTTGGGAACCATGGATCTATATTTCCACGAGATAATCTTTTGTCGTTTTTCATTGTCTTTTATTTTTGTTTACTTTTATTTAGTAGTTTTTAGCAATCCGGAAGTGCACTTTACTTTGGCGGGAGGTCGCTGGCGGGTGCCCGGGACAAGTTCTCCAGCTTTCACAATTTTTCTGGCCACAGGAATGCGATCACAAATGTGTGTGCTGGGAAATAATTTTGCTATGAAAATTATGATTCGTGGAAATTCAAGTACCCAGGGGAGTTCGTGCAACGTTGGAAGGGGATTGATATAGAAATTGTGTTGATGATCTAAAATTTTGACATTTCGACACGTGAAAAATTGAAGTAAATATAATTGGAACCTTGCAAAAGCTTTTGATGATGATAGCTGTGTGCAATCAAAAGGAAAATTAGAAAGAGGCGAAAGCAGGCAGGTGGACATTCAAAATAACTCTCTGAAGAAAAACAATTTCTATCTTCATTTCAAAACTGCCACACAGTCAGCTTTGTTCTCTTTATCAGGGAATGCCACAGCACAGTCAAGGCAATGGGAGAGGCCGCCACCATTTTAAAACACAGGCCGACATGATACAGCCTCAGCAACAGCAAACGCAGGATTGATAGTTTGAATCAAATCGGTTTAATCTCTTAGGGCTGGACAGGGACGTATAAATGATCATCTCGCAGTGACTTCCGAGTTCCTAGCTTACAAGGAACAATTTGATGCAGGAGGAGGCCTTTAGGCCCATCAAAGCCTGCACATTAATATTGTCGTGTGTCTACCATGTAGTAAACACCGCAGGGTGACGGATGGCAGACCGAGCTTTACCTCCGAGGTGTATACCTAACTATGGAGGTAGTGACATGTGCGGGGGTAGTGGAGGGCAGCGAAGTCCTTACCTGTACGGATTTCACAAATAAAGGTTTAATGAAAATAAATGCAACACGATAAAAAGAATGCTGAGGTAAAATAAATCCTATATCGAGACGTCTCCCGAAGGACTCATATACAGTCACAGGGAGAAAGAAATGAAAGTAAAAATGTGGTGTGCAGTGTTAGCTGATACTCAGCTCCAGTCTCCTCAAATGGCCCTCAAACCCTAGCGGTTGTCAAATGTGTCCCCCGAGTCACTGCAAGGGAAATGCACAATGGCGCGAAGTCGCGCCGCAGCCAGCTGCCCGCGCGAGGCAGCCAAAAATCTCTCCTCTGCCAATCGGCACGATCCACCGGGCTCCGCACATTCTCCTCACAACTCTGGTACGAGGCCAAGCGTGACCGCTGACACCGAAGGCCCAGAGGGTGGGGGAGTGGGGGGGGGGGGAGAGCGAACAAGTGTGACTGCTCGTGTGTGACTGTGACAAGTGTGACTGTGACTGCTCAGCACTCGAACAAGAGCACGCGAACGCTACCGCCTGTGACCAGCCCGGGACAGAAAGAGAGCAAGATGGCTGTCGCTTTGCCTTTTTGCTCCCGTGCTCAAATATTCCCCGTGACCTCACCCACACTCCAATCACCGAGCACCGTCGCATCAGTCTATGGCCATAACCAATTGTTTCCCTCGGGGTTAGGCCTCACGGCCTTCTTGACGCCCCTTGAGATGACTCGGCTGGGTGGCGTCAGTGGTAGTGTTCGGATCCGGTCGCCGATCGCTTTATTTAATTTAGGCACTGATCGCATGGCTGGTGGTGTAAGTGTCATAAGGAATGAAGGGAAAAATACAGAGGCAATTTACACACAGGGAATTTACCCTTATACCCTAACTAATTAGCATTGCTCCACCCCCTGCCATGGAGACACATAACGCTTACGCGGATATCCAGGCCTGACTTAATTACAGGAAGGTTTCTTTTTCTCCACGACAGTCGGAGCACACTACCCTATACAATCCTACCTTGACTAAGTATTCCATGAGCTACCCCTATAAACATAACAATATCATAATATATCAGCCAATCAAACAGTTATGGTGTAAAAATTAAGAAACGATAAAATGGAAAAGAAGGTCATTTTGACTAATAGTAAATTTGATGTACTAGCAAATTGCTCGTGGCCGCACGGGATTCTAAACAGTGTAGGGATAGAGGAGGCAAAATGCAAAGGGGTCTTCTGTCATCGAGCAGGCAAGCTGGGAGCAACATTTCACATTTATTCTCAGCTAACACAACAACATTGGGCCAACGTTGGGGGCAATGTCAACTCTGTCGTTGGGCCAACATAAAGAAACAATGGTGGGCCGATGGAATTTTGGCCTGGTGGACGAACGGTCGATCGGCATTGGAAGGGAGCACTGGTGCAACGTTGGGTAAACACTCCATTCCAAAGTGAGCATGATGTTAGACAAAAGTTGGGCTGATGGGAAAACATTGTAAGGGAGAGTTGGCCTAATGTTTGTCCGACATCATGCTGACGTTGGAATGGAGCGTTTGCCCAACAATAATCAGACGTTGGAAGGGAGCGTTGGTCCAACGTTAATCAGACGTTGGAAGGGAGTGTTGGCCCAACGTTAATCAGACGTTGGAAGGGAGCGTTGCTCCAACGTTGGGTAAACACTCCATTCCAACGTGAGCATGATTACAGACAAACGTTAGGCTGATGGGAAAACATTGAAAGGGAGCATTGGCCCAACGTTTGGCCAACGTTAATCTGACATTGGAAGGGAGCGTTGGCCCAACATTGTTGTGTTAGCTGGGTTACCACATCTGATGCAATTTAAATGCTCTAATGGCAGATAGGTAATCCATTTGAAACTTACCAATATCTGTACCGATATATGTAACCTGATCGCTGTATGTAGCTTTTTGATGCCTCGGATCCGTAATAAAAAAATTGTATTGGTGTCAAAACCAGTGATCAATTGCAAATTAATAGTAGGATTTATATGTATGCAGCCCAGCTTTTGGGTGCTGAAATTAATTTATTTCAGATTTTTATGAATGTTGTTTTAACACCACCTCAGTAAGAATTTAAAAAGGACGTGTGTATTGTCTGTGTAATACTGTATATCAAATAAAAGAGCATGGGTAGTTATATTTGGTGCAGAATATGACCTCTACATTGTAGTTGTTCACTCTGACATTTTGCTAGTTGAAATACCTCTTATAATTATATTCGGATAGCGTGATGGGCGTTTTTCATGACCAGAGGCATTGCTTGGCAGTGGTGGTTTTGGTAGTCGTGGTGGTGGTGCATGTTCTGATGAGCTGCGAGGCCTTCGTGCAGGGTCAGAATGTCGTTGACCGATGGAGTCATATTCTGGGGCTGAAGGAGGCGCATGACAAAAGGAATCATTAGTTTCAAAGTAATTTCAGAGTAAATAAAAACTCTTTGCAAAAAGACAAAGTTATCAACAGTGGCATGAAAAATTAATTCAGCCAACAAACTGTTTGAATTATTAAAAAGCATGGGTTGGCCTGTTTTGCGGTTCCCATCTGTATCTGTAACTATTGATTCTGGAATTCCTGGTTCATCCCACAGGTATTGTGTTGATTTGTCCATTGTCTATTACTGTTCTTGTAGTTCAAGCAAAAGTATGATGGTGTCTTTGTAATGCCCTTGTACAACATGTATTTTACGTATACTATCATGCTTAGATCTTAGTGCAATGTCAGAAAACAAAACAAGAAAAAACTAGAAAGCATCTGAAAATGCAAAGCCCGTCCACATCCGTTTGTATTCAGACGTTTTCGTCTTTTTCCGTTTGTTCAAAATAACAAAAACAGTTTAAAGACAATACAAAATGAATATGGATGACTTTATGCAACCTTGACCTTTGAATTTTTCATCTAAAACAAAACAAAACAATCGACTCCTACCTTTTGATTAGTGAACCAATTCAGTGACCCAATATGCAAATTCTTAAAATTTCAGGTCAATTGGATGAAAATTGATGATTTTAGGTGTCGCTGACCTTTGACCTTTTGGCCTTTTGACCAAATTATTAATTCGCCTTCTCCATATTATCATAATAAAGCTTTGTTAAAAATTTGATGACAAAACTCAAACGGTAAATTGAAAAATCAGGTCAATTGGATGCAAATTGATGATTTTAGGTGTCGCTGACCTTTGACCTTTTGGCCTTTTGACCAAATTATTAATTCGCCTTCTCCATATTATCATAATATAGCTTTGTTAAAAATTTGATGACAAAACTCAAACGGTAAATTGAAAAATCAGGTCAATTAGATGAAAATTGATGATTTTAGGTGTCGCTGACCTTTGACCTTTTGGCCTTTTGACCAAATTATTAATTCGCCTTCTCCATATTATCATAATAAAGCTTTGTTAAAAATTTGATGACAAAACTCAAACGGTAAATTGAAAAATCAGGTCAATTGGATGCAAATTGATGATTTTAGGTGTCGCTGACCTTTGACCTTTTGGCCTTTTGACCAAATTATTAATTCGCCTTCTCCATATTATCATAATAAAGCTTTGTTAAAAATTTGATGACAAAACTCAAACGGTAAATTGAAAAATCAGGTCAATTGGATGCAAATTGATGATTTTAGGTGTCGCTGACCTTTGACCTTTTGGCCTTTTGACCAAATTATTAATTCGCCTTCTCCATATTATCATAATATAGCTTTGTTAAAAATTTGATGACAAAACTCAAACGGTAAATTGAAAAATCAGGTCAATTAGATGAAAATTGATGATTTTAGGTGTCGCTGACCTTTGACCTTTTGGCCTTTTGACCAAATTATTAATTCGCCTTCTCCATATTATCATAATAAAGCTTTGTTAAAAATTTGATGACAAAACTCAAACGGTAAATTGAAAAATCAGGTCAATTGGATGCAAATTGATGATTTTAGGTGTCGCTGACCTTTGACCTTTTGGCCTTTTGACCAAATTATTAATTCGCCTTCTCCATATTATCATAATATAGCTTTGTTAAAAATTTGATGACAAAACTCAAACGGTAAATTGAAAAATCAGGTCAATTGGATGAAAATTGATGATTTTAGGTGTCGCTGACCTTTGACCTTTTGGCCTTTTGACCAAATTATTAATTCGCCTTCTCCATATTATCATAATAAAGCTTTGTTAAAAATTTGATGACAAAACTCAAACAGTAAATTGAAAAATCAGGTCAATTGGATGAAAATTGATGATTTTAGGTGTCGCTGACCTTTGACCTTTTGGCCTTTTGACCAAATTATTAATTCGCCTTCTCCATATTATCATAATAAAGCTTTGTTAAAAATTTGATGACAAAACTCAAACGGTAAATTGAAAAATCTGGTCATTTGGATGAAAATTGATGATTTTAGGTGTCGCTGACCTTTGACCTTTTTGCCTTTTGACCAAATTATTAATTCGCCTTCTCCATATTATCATAATAAAGCTTTGTTAAAAATTTGATGACAAAACTCAAACGGTAAATTGAAAAATCAGGTCAATTGGATGAAAATTGATGATTTTAGGTGTCGCTGACCTTTGACCTTTTGGCCTTTTGACCAAATTATTAATTCGCCTTCTCCATATTATCATAATAAAGCTTTGTTAAAAATTTGATGACAAAACTCAAACGGTAAATTGAAAAATCAGGTCAATTGGATGAAAATTGATGATTGTAGGTGTCGCTGACCTTTTGATGAAATTATTAATTTGCCTTCTCCATATTAATGGAGATTGTATGTAGCAAACTGCATGGTTAGCCAAGTGTACTGTTATAAACAAAGGTTGGTGAATGCAGGTTAACAGAACAGCAGGTATTGCTTTCCATACAAAGTCGTAGAGCTGACTGCAGCTGAATATAGCAGAATGGAGAAAGTGGAGCACTATATTGCCAGATCTCCATATTTCTGTAGCATGAGACCCAAGTGGAGACGATGGCGATATTGGCCATGGGGAGGTGAGCAATCCAAGCCGAGCCAAGGATTTTGTGTGAGAGGCAGCTCTGTAAAACCAATTGAGTTGTTAGGCTGGTAGTGGAACAAAATGGCTTCACAGGAAGTTGCAGGTGGGTGTAGCACTGATTGGCGGTGCTTGGGTAGGTTTGAAATGCTGGAGACAAAGCACCCTGGGCGGTGCTTGGGGTGAAGGGTGAAAGACTGAAGAGAAAAGCACCATCTGGTCGCTCTAGGGTGAAAGGTAAATACTGGAAGGGAAAGCACCGCTTGGTGGAAAAGACACCAAAGGTGAAAAGCCAGAGGGAAAAGTGCCGCTTGGTGGTGCTCAAGTTCTAAGTGGAAAATTGCTTTCAGTATACTCGAGGAAGATCTGCGGGCTCGGCCATGCCTCTTTACATCTGGCCCTGCCATTTTACCTCCTTAACCCCCCTCACCGCCCATCCAATGAAAAATAAATTCTAACTGGAATGGCACTTCTGCAGCACATAGTCTCACCTTGCTCACTCATTCTGAACAAAAATACCATCGTTAGCTGAACACGCTAGGATTATGGCAACTGCTATTATGGCCCATATACCCATATCATCCATGCACCCGATTGTGTCACAGACATTGCCATATCAGTAGCTTTATTGATTAACTAGCCGAAACCCGTGGAACATCCATGGAAGGGAGGATGTAGTGTATGGATAGAGTGTACCATT
This sequence comes from Myxine glutinosa, assembly GCF_964187855.1. Classification (NCBI taxonomy): domain Eukaryota; kingdom Metazoa; phylum Chordata; class Myxini; order Myxiniformes; family Myxinidae; genus Myxine; species Myxine glutinosa. The sequence continues at coordinate 27,554,684 of NC_136270.1, read as the reverse complement.
ATGGATGGCATAGGGGATTTGCTTGTCCGAGTAAGAGTTAGGAAGAAAGATGAGAATGAAGAGTGCGTATATATGAACAACGATCGCCGACACCGGCACAAATGCATGCTCTGGATTGTCCACTCAGTGGATGGCTTGCTTTCGCCTTCGCCTGTCCAATCAGCGGACGGCTTGCTTCGCCTTCACCCAGCAGACGCCAATACGATGGCGTCGTAAGATGGCGTCGTATCGGCAGTTAATCGGATGCTTTTGGGCCCCAACGTCGGCCAATTCAGATTTTTCGAGTATGTCTGTACGTGATAAACAAAGAGCGCGGTTCGTAGATCGTAAATCCATTAGTGCCGTGGGCATCGGGTCACTGGGTGTGGCGTAAAGGGGATAACAAAGTCGAGTCCTTACGCTATTATTATATAGATTATTAGGATATTTAATGAACAATTTGTGCACATGAATAAGGCTAACTTGTATCAATTAAGGTGAATATGAAAAAAGTTTTCAAACTATATTCCCTGTGGCAAGTCGATTATGTCTAGTGAGTTTCGCATCAATCTGTTAAGCTGTTCTGGAGAAGTTTTTTAACAGTTTTTTTTTTCAATCCAATATTGCCACCAGACCACGTGACCGATGACATCTTAAATTTAATTCTTCACTCACATGGGGTCGTTGATCAGATACATGAAGGTTCAGATTTTTTGGAAAAGGATTTAGATTCAACCATTATGACTGGAATACCACTTCACTGATGACATCATCGTTATCAACCTATATACATTACCTCATTGGGAGTTGATGACATATGCCATGTTTCAATTTTTTTCGTTGAGAGTTTCGGAGAAAAAGATGTCCACATTTTTCCTTTAATCCAATATGGCTGCCATACCATGTGGCCTATGATGTCACAATTGTCAATAAAATATCTCCATGGGGAGTCCCTCCTACGTTTAAAGTTTTGCAATGATCAGACAAGATGTTGCAGAAAATATTTTTCATACTGAAAATATATAGACACGGACAAGCACACACGAGACACACACAGTTGTCTGCTTGGTTCCCTGATTCACACTACATTTCCTGCCTTATTTCTCAAATATAGTATATGCAGAAGAAAAATATTTCAAGGCTTCCATCACTTTTTGCACATCATCATTCTCCAGCATTCTTGTTCAATCTACAATTAAAATTTCGGAGTTGTCGACTATGCTGTCTGAGAAATTAAAACAATGCATCCGTACATACCTTCATACGTATTTGTGACGTTTTCTAAATATGGTCGCACACCAGAACCAAGGTGTTGCTCAAAATGGTGAACAATCTCTTGAAGGGTCTGTACAAACTACAAAGGGAAATAATAACAAAGCGTGTTTAGGAACGCAGCATTATCAAGGTTTATTTCTCATGTACCAGCAGCTAAGCCTTAATCACAAATATTCAAAACAAAAAATGTTATATACATCATATAAAAATGTTATATATACATTGATCTAACAAGATGATTTTAGGTGTCGCTATATTATATATATATATATATATAATTGTTATTATCTATATTATAATAGGCGAAGGTGATTCTGTCTGTCTGTCTGTCTGTCTGTCTGTCCAGGGTGTGGCTTACTCCGTTTGCAGAGTAGCTCCACCCATTCTTGGAGAGACTTCATGTAAACAAATATCCACCATTTTATTAACTCGAATTGCTTTGAGGCCTGTTTAGTTAGGCCCATGCTGTCTTTCTCTCTCACACAGGTTTATTTCAACTCAAATTCGATATATCATTTCATTTTTAACAGTCGCTAACATAGTTTTAGACTCGCTTGAAAAAAAACGGGAAGAAAATCCGATGAAAATTTCCGTTTATAGAACGAAATGAATTCTCAAAGGCCTGTAAAATAAAGCCCATTCATTGAGTCACCCTCACGATTTTATATCGAATTCACCATCTGATTTAATTTTTATCGATGGTTTTCGACTCGGTGTCAGAAATAATTGAGAACATTCATGCACACACGGGAAAATGCAGAGATATATTTTTAAAAATCGCGCCATGATGATACACGAAAATACACCGCCTAAAATAACAGTCGGGGAAAATGACGACATATATTTAAAATTCGCTTTTGCTTTTCCGTGAAGATATATTACTTTTCTGTTTGATGACAGTCGTCACAAAAACGTCAACAATGATGCCGACATATATTTTTTCGTTTCGCATAAGCGACTTAAATGCCAAGACTTGGCATTTAATATGGATTATATATATTTTTTATTGACTTGGGTTTACTTTCTGACATCAGTATATCAATCTGGTGAGTTTCTTTTACCCTTCGGTGATGTCTTTGTTGAAAGAACCATGCCACTGATTTTCTTTCGTAGCAAGAAGTCAATAACAGGATTATATCACAGGTGGCGTGACAAAATGTAAGGACAGGTACATTTGACGATTGGCTTCACAATTGTCGGCAGTATGGCATCACTCAAGGTCAGGTGTCAAAGATCCTGAAACGAAATGCTCAGATGGGTGTCCCTACTCCAATACCGAGGCCAGGACGTCCACGCAGAACCACAAGGAGAGATGATCGCCAGCTGCCCCGGTTAGTCTGCAATGGCCGTACCAAGTCAGCTAATCGGCTTAGGGCTGAGTGGCAGCAACTGACAAATGTGCCTGTATCCAGAAGGCTAGTCAACCAACGACTGGTTCAAGCAGGCTATCGTGCCAGGCGTCCCCTGAGAAAGCCACGCCTGACCAGACAACACAGCCAGCGCCGATTGCAGTGGGCCAGAGAGCACCGTCAATGGCAGCCAGGACACTGGATTCACGTGACCTTCAGTGACGAGTCTAGATTTTTGGTCT